>NC_057800.1:141238442-141495021 GCF_018294505.1 Triticum aestivum
GGAGGAGGCGGGGCCCGGACGCGGGATGGGAGGGCCGGCCTTGGGCCCTCGCGGGCCGGCGGCGGTGGAAGGTGGCGCTGCCACGTGGCAGCTCGGGACAGGGCGGCGGTGGTGTCCGGACGGGTCGGACAATGTCCGGCGCGGCGCGAGGCGATTTAGGGTTTCGGGGAGAGGGGATCTGGGAGATTTCGAGGGGGTCCTATATATAGGCATAGAGGGAGCTAGGAGAGTCCAAATGAGGTGCGGTTTTCGGCCACGCGATCGTAATCGAACGCTCTAGGTGATGGAGCAGAGTTTGGTGGGTTTTGGGCCGAATTGGAGGGGTGTTGGGCTACAACACACACGAGGCCTTTTCGGTCCCTCGGTTAACCGTTGGAGCAACAAACGAAGTCCAAATGGTACGAAAATTGACAGGCGGTCTACCGGTAGTAAACCAAGGCCGCATGACAAGTCTCGGTCCAATCCGGAAATGTTTAATCCCCACACATGAAAGAAAGCTAGAATTGACCATCGGAGGAGAACGAAGCGCCGGAATGCAAAACGGACAACGGGGAAAATGCTCGAATGCATGAGATGAACACGTATGTGAATGCAATGCACATGATGACATGATATGAGATGCATGAAAACGAAAACAACACACGGAGACAAAGACCCAAACCCGAGAAATAAATATAACTTAACACCGGAAACGGCAAGAGTTGTAGTACAAATTGGGAAAGCTATATCTGGGGCGTTACACACCCCTCCCAGTCCGTGCCCCACGGGCGTCGCGACACGAGCACGGGACCTGGGCCGATCGCCCCCACAACCGAGACCGAAAGTTACCCCTCCTACTAATCCTTGCAGGGCACGAAGCGCACAGCAAGGCCACGACCTCGGGAGGCGAGGGCCGCGTCAAGCCCCACCGAGCTAAAATAATTCCCGGACATGGGTGCATGGCGCGGAAACACAGCGCTGAAATAGCGGAAGCAGCGCGATGGTTAACAACAGCAGTTCTAACACACCCGCGCGGTGCCCTATACTACCTTCTATTTTTGCGCAGGAAAAGAAGGAAAACAAAATGGGCGCAATTCATCCTGCACCAACGCACAGCGAGGGTTCGAGCTGCTCCCAGGGCTCAGGCGGATCCCTCATCTCGCTTCGCCGGGGCGCGATGGTGGGCTGACCCGCTACCTTCACCCAGGCAGGCGCGATGGCGCGGGGGCTGGTCGCGGCCACCGCTGGAGGAGCTGCTGCCTGAGAGGGATTCGCCGAAGCTCAGCAAACCCTGAGCACCGCCGCCTGTACGCCTGTCGCCGTCTTCATCCTGGTCAGTACCGGGGCTGGGCAGGCGGCCGCGGTCGTCTTCTTTAGGGTAGCACCCGACACGGCGACCATCTTCCCCGAACACCCTCACGTAGAGGGTGGCGTCGCCATCAAACTTGAAGTACAGGGTGCACCATCGGCCCAGGCCGCGCGTGCGGGCAAACGTTTGCCAGCCGCGGGTCAGGGCCTCATTCCCAGAAACGGAGACCTCCAGCGAAGCCTAGGAGGCCCTCCTGCAGAAGAAAAATGAGCGCGTTATTATTATATTGGTCTTTAAAATCTTCGCACTTTTGTATGCAATCACCAGGATTTTCCTTGCATGTTAGTCAAAAACAACCAGGATTTTCCTTGCCAACTTCTGTTAAACATTTACTTTTATAAGTTAATAAGACATGGGATGTTTTTATTATGTATATAAGTCTCTGTTAAATATACAATAATAATAATAAATATATATAATGTGGTTAGAAGGGAAAACATAAATTGGACACTGCATTATTATTTTATATATAGATAAGTAGAATAGAGGTCTGCGTTTTATTAAAAAATACATTAGGCTGCCCATGTTTAAGAAAAAGTAAAACCTTCGCTGGGAGGCCCATAGGCCGGTGCGTACATGATGGACCTCCAAAAATAAGTTGAAACCACTATTTCGTATGTCGTGGGCTACACATGTTAAAAACAATACCTAGGCCTAGCTGATACTTGTTCGCCCTCTAAAAAAAATGATACCAGCTTGATCCCCGATGCCCCTTTCCCACACAAAAAAGATCCCCGATACCCCTTAAAAAAGCTCCCCAATGACAATCATCATTGGAAATTTATTTCGTTTATTGACTAGGTTGACAAACCCGTGGGCCCCAACGTCAGTATACAATTAGGAGGAAGAATTTTTTTTTCCAATGAGGCATTTGCTTGTGTATGGCTTGGACCTGGTGGGTAACCATTGTCAGCCTCTCGGTGTACAGTCCTCTCCGGATTCCTCTCGTTTGTTGAGCTTGTTGACAACGGCATACGACGGCACCACGGCGAGCGCACACGGACGGGAAAGAACCGGAGCCGGGGAAGACACCTTCATTCTTTCGAACATACCACACTAGCCCGGTGGCTGCAACCCTCTCACCAAAGAGTTGTACTGTCCAGGTTCGTTTCCAACTGGTGCATTTGAAAAATATCTAACACTTGCCAAAATTCCTTCCTTAGTTTACCCAGTTTTTCGCACACTCAACACTGTCTTGCCATTTTGAAAATAGCACATCTTTTTGACTTTGCGGCATATGAAGATGTGTTATACATGAATGTTGATCAATATGATGTTAACTTGTTGTTAGTTCCATTTTTTACCATGAATAAAATTTCCGAAATTCTGTTATCCATGTCTAAAAAGTGCGTGTTGATTTAAATGCTCTACCTCTGAAACATGTAGTTCTTATCTGAAAATCACTTGGACAAGCAGCCATCACCCGTGTTGGATTCGATGCCACGCTTCTTCAATCCCCCGGCAGCGCGAGGGGGAAATAAACATCCGTCCCATGCTGCCGGTTGGGGAATGGAGCGAACTGGATTAAAGTGGGGGCCGGCGGCGTGACTGAAGAAGCACATCAGACACGATTTTTTTTCAGTGGATGGCTCTCGATGGCGTTTTTTACTTGCCTCTGCACCATACAACTTGTATTTTTAGCCTCCTAGTCCGTGGTGGACTAGCAACCCATTTGCTGGGCGGTCCAACCTATAGAAAGCAACACTTGATTTTTCATCAAGACCCAAAAACAATGCAATACTATGTTTGGTTTGAGGCCGAAAACATTACGGCAGGGGTTGATAGGGGGAGGGGGGAAGACAGAGCAAAAGATAAAAAAGAGTTGATGTGTCATTGCTACCCTAACAAGTAGGTGCAATTCTTCTTGGGAAGAAGGTCTGCCATTGACACTCACGCGTCACAATCCCACAGTAGACATTCTAACAAGTTCACACACAAGTACAACAGAAAAGGTAAACATTCATACCAAACTCAGGTTCACAGGACACGTTCATATTCATGTCCAACATTCACAATCAACAAATTAAAAGATTCATATATACACAAGTTCAGCATGTCTATGCATCCAAATGATTGATAGATCACAAGACAATATTCATAGATAATTCACAAAATGACTGAGATCGCAGCCAATATCAGATATACACATGTTCAACATGTTTATGCGTCCAAATGACTGAGATCGCAGCCAATATCATCCATGGACAAACTTTAATTATGTAGGGTACAGAGTGGTAAATGGCGTTCATACTTCTTGCTAAAGTTAATGCTTGTACGAGTAAACTTTTGATTACAAAAGAGGCATCACAAACAATCTAAACTTTACTTGTAGGTTTATCCTCGAGATAGTGGCCTCAATGCTGAGGGAGGTTTGAGAAACTTGGCCACTACTTTCAACCTACTAGTTTACTAGCTCATCTTGGTCCCATAGCTCACGAAAATTCTACATTGCAGACAAGAAAGGAGGCGGTCGATAAAATGAACCACCCAAATTTTTTGTGCAGTTCAACTAAAATGGAGCATCCCTGGCATGTAGACTGATTAAGTGCCAGATGAATATACGTCTCAACCAACTTGTCCGGAATCTTTAGACTCCATGCCATACAGTTCGCTACCATATGTGCTGATAACCAAAAGTCACAAGTTGGGACCAAAGACTAGACTGCATTTTTTTGGGCTATGCACCAAGCAATATTGTTGGCGTTCACTCTGGCGCTACTTCTTGTCAACATTGATTCTTGTCTCAGTGAACTTTGGAGTACATAGCAGCAACGTAAGTATCTGTCCATCTGATCTTTTTGTGCAGTTCTACCGAAATCGCCCAATGTAATGATTTGTCTGCGAGTTCAGGCTCCAAGTTACTCCTTTATGAAATCGACAAACAGTACCACAATACCAAATTACCAATACATATGACTGCTACCTCTTGAGCTTGCGTTGGTTTTTCCCTTGAAGAGGGAAGGGTGATGCAGCAAAGTAGAGAAAGTATTCCCCTCAATTTTGATAGCCAAGGTATCAATCCAGTAGGAGACAATGCGACAAGCCATCGAATACCTGCACAAAGAAACACCAACTTGCACCCAACGCGATAAGGGGTTGTCAATCCCTTCATGGTTATTTGCAAAGTGAGATCTGATAGAGATGGATAAACTGTAAAGTAACATTTTTGGTATTTTTGGTTTATGGAACGGAAAGTAAAAGATTGCAAAGAAAGTAAACCAGAAACTAAATTCATTGATCAGAAAATTATATGATGGAAAATAGACCCTGGGGCCATAGGTTTCACTAGAGGCTTATGTCAAGATAGAAATTATTACGGTGGGTGAACAAATTACTGCCGAGCAATTGATAGAAAAGTGCAAAGTTAGGACGATATCTAAGGCAACGATCATGAATATAGGGATCACGTCCGTGTCAAGTTGACCGAAATGATTCTGCATCTACTACTATTACTCCACACATCGACCGACTCATGCCTGCATCTAGAGTATTAAGTTCGTAAGAACAGAGTAATGCATAAAGTAAGATGACATAATGTAGCGGAATTAACTCAAGCAATATGATGAAAACCCCATCTTGTTATCCTCGATGGAAACAATACAATATGTGCATTGTTGCCCCTACTTTCACTAGGAAAGGACGCCGCAAGATTGAACCCAAAGCTAAGCACTTCTCCCATTGCAAGAAAAACCAATCTAGTTGGCCAAACCAAATCGATAGTTCGAAGAGAGTTGCAAAGACATCAAATCATGCATATAAGAATTCAGAGGAGATTCAAATAATATTCTTAGATAAGCTGATCATAAATCCACAATTAATCGGATCTCGGCAAACACACCGCAAAAGAGTATTCCATCAAATAGATCTCCAAGAACATCGAGGAGAACATGGTATTGAGAATCAAGAAAAGAGAGAGAAGAAGCCATCTAGCTACTAGCTATGGACCCGTAGGTCTGTGAGAAGCTTCATCGCAGAGGCAATGGTGTTGATGTAGAAGCCCGCCGTGATTGAATCCCCCTCCGGCAGGATGCCGAAAAAGGTCCCTAGATGGGATCTCACGGCTACAGAAGGTTGCGGTGGTGGGAAAGTGGTTTCGTGGTTCCCCTGGAAGTTTTCGGGGTGTATGAGAATATATAGGAGGAAGATCTAGGTCAGGGGGTCACCAGGAGCCCACAAGGTCGGGGCACGCCCTCCACCCTTGTGGCCGCCTCGTGGCTCTTCTAACTTGCACTCCAAGTCTCCTGGGTGTCTTCTGGTCCAAGAAAAATAATTGCGGAAGTTTTATTCCATTTGGTATTCCTTTTATGCGAAACTCTAAAACAGGGAAAAAACAGAAACTGGCACTGAGCTCTAGGTTAATAGGTTAGTACCAAAAATCATATAAAATAGCATATTAATGCATATTAAACATCCAAAAGAGATAGTATAATAGCATGGAACAATCAAAAAAATATAGATAAGTTGGAGACGTATCACGCATCCCCAAGCTTAATTCCTGCTCGTCCTCGAGTAGGTAAATGATAAAAATAGAATTTTTAATGTGGAATTCTACCTAACATATTTATCCATATAATTATCTTTATTGTGGCATGAATGTTCAGATCATAAGATTCAAAACAAAAGTTTAATACTGGCATCAAAACAATAATACTTCAAGCAACCTAACAAAATAATTATGTCTTCTCAAAATAACATGGCCAAAGAAAGCTTATCCCTACAAAATCATATAATCTGGCTATGCTCCATCTTCATCACATAAAATATTCAAATCATGCACAACCCGATGAGAAGCCAAGCAATTGTTTCATACTTTTGATGTTCTCAAACCTTTTCAACTTTCACACAATACATGAGTGTGAGCCATGGACATAGCACTATGTGTGGAATAGATGGTGGTTGTGGAGTAGACAAAAAGAAGGAGATAGTATCACATCAACCAGGCATATCAACTGGCTATGGAGATGCTTATTAATAGATATGAATGTGAGTGAGTAGGGATTGCCATGCAACGGATGCACTAGAGCTATAAGTTTATGAAAGCTCAAAAGAAAAACTAAGTGGGTGTGCATCCAACTTGCTTGCTCGTGAAGACCTAGGGCGTTTTTGAGGAAGCCCATCATTGGAATATACAAGCCAAGTTCTATAATGAAAAATTCCCACTAGTATATGAAAGTGATACCATTGGAATATACTCTCTATCATGAAGATCATGGTGTTACTTTGAAGCACAAGTGTGGCAAAAAGGATAGTAACATTGTCCCTTCTCTCTTTTTCTCTCATTTTTTTCTTTTTTCTCTTTTTTGGGCCTCCTCTTTTTTTATTTGGCCTTTTTTATCCTCACATGGGACATTGCTTTAATAATGAAGATCATCACACTTCAATTTACATACAACTCAAAAATTACAAATCGATACTAGAACAAAAATATGACTCTATGTGAATGGCTGATACGTCTCCAATGTATCTATAATTTTTGATTGTTCCATGCTATTATATTATCTATTTTGGATGTTTAATGGTCTTTAATATTCACTTTTATATTATTTTTGGGACTAACCTATTAACCGAAGGCCTAGTGCAAATTGTTGTTTTTTGCCTATTTCAGTGTTTCGCACAAAAGGAATATCAAATGGAATCCAAACAAGAATGAAACCTTCGCGAGGATCTTTTTTTGGAACAAACGCAATCCAGGAGATTTGGAGTGGAGGTCAAGGAAGCAACGAGGCGGCCACGAGGTAGGGCGGTGCGCCCCCTCCCTCGTGGGCCCCTCATAGCTGCACCGACCTACTTGTTTTGCCTATATATGCTGTTATACCCTAAAAACATCCAGGAGAGCCACAAAACCACTTTTCCACCGCCGCAACCTTTTGTACCCGTGAGATCCCATCTGGGGACCTTTTCCGATGATCTGCCGGAGGGGGATTTGATCACGGAGGGCTTCTACATCAACACCATAGCCTCTCCGATGATGTGTGGGTAGTTTACCATAGACCTTCGGGTCCATAGTTATTAGCTAGATGGCTTCTTCTCTCTCTTTGGTTCTCAATACAAAGTTCTCATCGATGTTCTTGGAGAACTATTCGATGTAATACTTTTTGCGGTGTGTTTGCCGAGATCCGATGAATTGTGGGTTTATGATCAAGTTTATCTATGAACAATATTTGATTCTTTTCTGAATTATTATATGCATGATTTGATATCTTTGCAAGTCTCTTCGAACTATCAGTTTGGTTTGGCCTACTAGATTGATCTTTCTTGCAATGGGAGAAGTGCTTAGCTTTGGGTTCAATCATGCGGTGCACGATCCCAGTGACAGAGAGGGAACTGACACGTATTGTATTGTTGCCGTCGAGGATAAATAGATGGAGTTTATATCATATTGCTTGATTTTATCCCTCTACATCATGTCATCTTGCTTAATGCATTACTCTGTTCTTATGAACTTAATACTCTAGATGCATGCTGGATAGCGGTTAATGTGTGGATTAATAGTAGTAGATGCAGAATCGTTTCAGTCTAATTGACACGGACGTGATGCCTATGTTTATCATCATGCCTAGATATTCTCATAACTATGCGCTCTTCTATCAATTGCTCGGCAGTAATTTGTTCACCCACCGTAATATATGCTATCTTGAGAGAAACCACTAGTGAAACCTATGGCCCCCGGGTCTACTTTACATCATATAAGTTTTCGATCTACAATTCTAGTTTACTATTTATTTTGCAATCTTTATGTTCCAATCTATACAAAAATACCAAAAATACTTATCTTATTATCTGTATCAGATCTCACTTTTACAAGTGGCCATGAAGGGATTGAAAACCCCTTTATCGCTTTGGTTGCAAGGTTCTTATTTGTTTGTGCAGGTACTAGGCGCTTTGCGTGTAGTCTCCTACTGGATTGATACCTGGGTTCTCAAAAACTGAGGGAAATACTTACGCTACTTTGCTGCATCACCCTTTTCTCTTCAAGGGAAAACCAACACATGCTCAAGAGGTAGCAAGAAGGATTTCTGGCGCCGTTATCGGGGAGGTTTACGCCAAGTCAAGTCAAGATTTGATCTCCCATCAACTTACCAATTTCTGGTGCCGTTGCCGGGGAGATCTACGCTCAAGTAAAGACATACCAAGTACCCATCACAAACTCTTATCCCTCGCATTACATTATTTGCCATTTGACTCTTGTTTTCCTCTCCCCCACTTCACGGTTGCCGTTTTATTCACCCTTTTTCGTTCGCCTCTTTCCGCTTGCGTTTTGGGTGTTCGTTCTTAGTACGTTTTTGTTGCCATCATGTCTGAAACTGGGGAGGTTATCATTGAAATGGATAGTAGTAACGATGGGGGGGACGTTGATGCTTTTGATTATCCTCATGAAGAACCTACTATTTTACACACTAAAAAGTTTCAGATTGGTAGTGGTATAATATTGGAAAAGGAGTTATTCAAGATTTCTTTACTTGTGACGGTGCTTTTCCCACCACGAGCGGGCCTATTCTTCATAAAACTAGTAGTCTTGGGGATGCTATATCTTTGCTCGTGGTTGAACTTGAAAGACAATTTATCCACATGCATCCTTGCATACAAGGATTTTTCTAGAATTTTTCAATATTGAGCATTCTTCTGTTAAGCGAGCAGCTACCATCTTTTTAGCTCATGAGTTCAGCTTTATAATAAAAGAGGCCAATGAAATTTTTGTGCATTATAGGGTGGATGCCGACCGTCCTCCCATAGAAGCAATCCTTTTTTTATCAAGAAGACATAATGCGCTTACGATCTTTAGATCATGTTGCTTTTAATGAAAACCTTAGAAAAAAGGTTCCTACCGATGTTCTAGTTGACAGGATTTCTGAACTCAATGATAATTTTGCTATGCAGGACAATGGGTTAGGTTTTCCCCTTGAACAAAGGCTCATGACTTTTTGCCAAAAGAATGCTTAAAATGATGAATTGGTTGTGCAATATGAGGGGCCAAAGGAGGAACCAATACCTCCCGAGCTTGATCTTGGGGACTTTTTTCCCATTAAATTTATCCCTTTTGATTACTTTTGCTTGCCACAAAGAAAACTTTCTGCTGAACGTAGGGAGTATGAGAGGAGATTTCACGATTTGCCTTATCATTATCATGGCAATACCAAGATCTATTATTGTTTTTATGCCTAGCTAGGGGCGTTAAACAATAGCGCTTGTTGGGAGGTAACCCAATTTTATTTCTGTTCCTTGCTTTTTGTTACTGTTTAGTAATAAATAAATCATGTATCCTCTGTTATGATTGTGTTTTTTATGTTTTAATTAGTGTTTGTGCCAAGTAAAGCCTTTAGGATCTTCTTGGATGACGGTTGTTTGATCTTGCTGGAAAAAAACCCAGAAAGTATGCGCTCACGAGAATAATTTTCGTTTTTTACCAGAGAACGATAAAATACCAATTCCAGCAGCAGTAGATCAATATACAAATTATTTAGGATGTCCTAATTTCTCAGGATTTTTTGAGTTACAGAAGTATTCGAAATCTATAGATTACTACCGACTTCTGTTTTTGACAGATTCTGTTTTTCGTGTGTTGTTTGCTTATTTTGATGAATCTATGGCTAGTATCGGGGGGTAAAAACCATAGAGAAGTTGGAATACAGTAGGTTTAACACCAATATAAATAAAGAATGAGTTCATTACAGTACCTTAAGGTGGTGGTTTGTTTTCTTATACTAACGGAGCTCCTGAGATTTTCTGTTTAGTTTTGTGTTGTGAAGTTTTCAAGGTATTGGGTAAAGATTTGATGGTTTTTGGAAAATGGAGTGGCAAGAACTAAGCTTGGGGATGCCCAAGGCACCCCAAGGTAAAATTCTAGGACAAACAAAACCTAAGCTTGGGGATGCCCCGGAAGGCATCCCCTCTTTCATCTTCGTCTATTGGTAACTTTATTACTTGAGGCTATATTTTTATTCACCACATGATACGTGTTTTGCTTGGAGCGTCTTGTATGATTTGAGTGTTTTCTTTTGGGTTTACCCAAATCATCCTTTCTGTACACACCTTTTGGAGAGACACATATGAATCAGAATTTATTAGAATACTCTATGTGCTTCACTTATATCTTTTGAGCTAGATAATTTTGCTCTAGTGCTTCACTTATACCTTTTTAGATTACGGTGGTGGTTTTATTTTATGGAAATTATTGATCTCTCATGCTTCACTTATATTATTTTGAGAGTCTTCTAGAACAGCATGGTAATTTTCTTTGGTTAAGAAAGTAGTCCTAATATGATAGGCATCCAAGATGGGTATAATAAAAACTTTCATATAGAGTGCATTGAATACTATGAGAAGTTTGAAGATGGTGATATTAGAGTCATGCTAGTTGAGTAGTTGTGAATCTAAGAGATACTTGTGTTAAAGTTTGTGATTCCCGTAGCATGCATGCATGATGAACCGTTATGTGATGAAGTCGGAGCATGATTTATTTTTTGATTGTCTTCCTTATGAGTGGCGGTCGGGGATGAGCGATGGTCTTTTCCTACCAATCTATCCCCTAGGAGCATGCACGTAATACTTTGTTTCGATAACTAATAGATTTTTGCAATAAGTATGTGAGTTCTTTATGACTAATGTTGAGTCCATGGATTATACACACTATCGGAATAAATGACCACGGGTAGCCTCATTTGCCTCCCATGGTGTTTCAAGACATCGGGGCCAGCTGCGCCCCTCAAGAATCAAAGACCAAAGCACCGCCTTCTTTGCGGCCGACTGGTCCAACCGGCCGGCTGCTAGAAGATGGCAAGGCTCAGGAGACGGCCTCAAGGCGGGCCGGCTCCTAGCAGGCGGCCTCCAGAAAGGCCGACTCCTAGCAGGCGGCCTCCAGAGAGGCCGGCTCCTAGTAGGCGGCCCCAATCGCCCTCAAAGTTTGTACCACATTATGATGACGAGACGGGGCGTGGCTATAGTGATGCCTGCCACCCCTGAATCTAGGGCAGAGCGTGGCCACAGTGCAGCGTACTGGGCGGACATCCCTCGCCCGGCGCAGCACTGTTGCCACACAGCGCATGACATCACCATGGTAGAGAAGGCCATGCTCCCACTACGAGCTGTCGGTACGACCCCAGGCGGCAGGCCCTACCCGACAGTGAGAAGCCAGAGGGCGGCGAACTCGGACCAGTTGGCATAAGGGGAGGCCGACTCCTGGCAGATGGCCCTCTCCTTCCCTCAAAGTTTGTGCGCCATTAACCAGAAGAAATGGGTAGTGTCTACAGTGATCGCCCGCCAGGCGGCGACACTGTAGCCACGCCGTCCCCGACAAAGCATGCATCATCAACAACATTGCCACAGTAATGAGCAGCTGGCGAGACCCGCGAGCGGCAGGCATGGCCTATCGGTGAAGTACGAGATAGCCGGCGGGACCCACCAGGCTGCGACCCCCAGCGGTCGGTGGAGAAGCCGACACCTATAGACACTGACAGCCGGGTCCATACCCGGCTGGATTACCATTGTACCCATGGGGGGTAGGCCTATATAAACCCCCAGGGCACCCCTGCAAAGGGTTCACCTCACGGAGACCTTCACACACCCACCCGCACACATATAGAGGGAGTAAGCTAGGGCAAGCCATGTTCTTCTTCCCCCTCTAGAGAAACAGCTCAAGGAGCAAGCTTGTAGCCACCATTGTTGTTTGAGTGATCACGCGGAGACCCAGCAGAGTAGGAGTAGGGGTGTTATCTCCTAGGAGAGCCCCGAACCTGGGTAAGATTCGCTGGCATGCATATTTGCGCCTTATCTCGTTTCCTGGCATCGACGACGTATTATTAGCCCCCTCGATGATAAGCCATCCGTTGGCATATGTCGCACGACACCCCCGACATTTGGCGCCCACCATGGGGCTAGGTGCACCGTCATCCGGAGATCTGTTCTGGACGGGAACCCTATTTCTTCCTTGCGAGTGCAGCTAGCTCGGCTCGCCCAATGACGTCTGCGCCGACGCGCTGCACGGCGCAGAAGTTGCCTGCGCGGCGGCCAGCCTCGCCAATCCTGTTGGCGAGGTTCGCCGCTCCACCGAGCCCGCACCCGACATGGGAGCAGCCAGCTCCGAGAGCTGCTTCGTCGACCTTCTTGGCAAGCGTCACATCGCCAGCAAGCCCGCCACTGACCTGGAGTTGGTTGGATCCACCGATCCGATGCGTGTCGACACTGACACGTCTTCCTTTGACTCCTTCCCCACCAACGTGGTGGTCATCGATGACCCGCTCCCTCGCGCGGAGAGCGGCTACAACACCGTTATAGAGCTGCTCGTCATCAGCCACAATGGGGCGTCCGGAGGAGCCGGCCAGGATCCATTGCAAGCGGCAATGAGGGACCTGTCCACGCCCATTGTGGCAGATGCAGATACCGAGATGCTGGAAGCTTGCCGCGTCTGAATCGTGGAGAATGCCAAGAAGCTGGCTTCCATGAGACGCCTCTCCGAGGCCTTCCAGCGTGAGGTTGACCACGCTGTTGGCGGCACGCCGACTGCTGACGGGCCCAGCCGCGTAGGCACGGTCCGGCAGCGAGGCGGCGCCGTTACCAGGATGTTTGGAGTAGACCGCCCAGTCTATGCCACGTCTATGGAGAACATATGAGCCACCTAGGTGGCAGCTAATGAGCTAGACTTTCTGGAGGGCGAGGAGCGTCGCTACATAACAGAGCGTGTTCAGTAGCTTATTGATGCGGCCGTCGCGCAACAAGAAGCCGGCTGTCGTGCGGAAGAGCCTAACCAACGGGTTGAGAACCCGCCCCTTTGCCAAGAGCATGGCGCAACCTCCTGGACACCGACAGGCAGCGACCGCGACAGATGAGACAAGGAGCCGGCTGCCAGCCGCAGCCAGACTCGCATCACCGTCGTGCGCGACCAAGAAGGCCGCCCACGAGCAGTAGAACGACGGGGCGACCATCCACTACCCCCACCTCCTCGAAGGGAGAGGCGCATTTCCTCGTCGCCTGTTGACCACCCGACCCTGAGTGACCGGCTGGGCCGCCGAGAAGGAGTCGGAGAGAATGATGCCCGCCACCGGATCGACCGCCTTGCTTGATCCTTGGCACTAGAAGAAGAAGATGCAATGGGTACGCCTTATTTTGGCCCTCGCATTCGTGACGAGCCCTTCCCCAAAGGGTTCTCGCTCCCAAGAGACACGCCCAAGTACAACGGCTCCGTGAAGCCGGAAGATTGGCTGGTTGACTACTCCACTGCCGTCAGCATAGCGAACGACAACAAGCGCGTTGCCATGAAATATGTCCCGCGCATGCTCCAGGGCATGGCCCGGACATGGCTTAACAGCCTCAAGCCCTACAGCGTGAACAACTAGGTAGATTTCACCGAAGTGTTCATCCGCAACTTCACCAGCACCTACAAGCAGCCTCCCAAGCCCCGCTAGATTTTGCTGTGCGGTCAAGGCCCAGATTAGTCCACCCGCGACTACCTGACGTGGTGGGATGAATTGCACAACTCCTGCGAAGGGGTGCACGAGGTCCAAGCAATTGAGTACTTCACTGCAGGGTGCCGAGAGGGCACCCTCCTCAAGCACCGACTCCTCTGCGACGAGCCTGCTACACTCAACGAGATGTTGATCATAGCTGACAAATATGCCACTGCCGATTCCTGTATGAAGTCGGAGCTCTGAGTGGACGCTTCTGGGAAAGGGCTCCCTCCGGCTCCCAGGATGCCGGCTGCTAACAACAGTCGGCGGCATCAGCCGAACGACAATAAGCACAAAGCCCCGTAGATGGATTCCACCAGCCGGCAAGTGGCAATAGTGGAAGACCAACAACCTGAAGGACAACCACTCCCTAAGCGTCAAAAGGGCGGCAAGCTTGCTTGGCTACCCGCCTTCTCCTATGAGCAGACCCTTGATGCTCCCCGCAAGTTCCACAGCGGTGCGAAGCCGTCCAACCACACCACCCGGAAGTTCCATAGGCTCACCCGAATCTCCATGGGCGAAGGACTGCTGCCCTCTTCGCCTGTTGGCCAGCCGCCTCCTCCTCCCCAGCATTCGGTGGCCCGACTAGTAGTCGGCGCCATTCAAGATGACTACCCCGAAGAGCATGGAGCCTATGTCGTCTTCACTAGTGTGGCAGACGATTGGCGCAGCCGACGGCAGCAGCACCGAGAGGTGAACACCGTTGCTTCAAGTGCTCCAGAATTCATGCATTGATCTGAGAAGCCCATCAGCTGGAGCTGGGCTGACCACCCGGAGGTGATGCCCTCTTCGGGTTCTTATGCTCTGGTGCTGGATGCCACCCTTACAACGGAGACGCGAGCTGCTCGTTTCTCCCAAATTCTGATAGATGGCGGCAGCAGCATCAACATCCTATACCGTGATACCATGGAAAAGTTATGCATTAAAGAGAGGCAGCTCCAGCCCAGCCAGACTGTTTTCCATGGTATTGTGCCCGGCCTGTCCTGCTCACCGATCGGCAAGGTCAAGATAGATGTCATCTTCGGAGACAAGGATCACTTCCGCCGCGAAGCGATTTGGTTTGAGGTGGTGGACCTCGAGAGCCCTTATCATGTACTCCTGGGTCGGCCGGCTCTAGCCAAGTTCATGGCAGTGCCACACTATGCCTACCTCAAAATGAACATGCCAGGAACCAAGGGCATTATCATGATATCTGGAGACTATGAAAAGTCGGCCGATTGTGCCGCGGCCAGCAGCCGGCTGGCCGAGTCCCTTGTGATTCCTGCTGAGAAGAAGCTCCTGGACCAGGTGGTGTCCATGACCATCAAGCAGCCGGATATGTCCCCAGAGCCCAAAGAGCCAAAGAACCAGGGATCCTTCCAGCCGGCCAAAGAAACAAAGAAGATCCCTTTGGACCCTGAGCACTTGGAGAGATTTGCTGTCATAGGTGCCAACCTTGATAACAAATAGGAAAGCGAGCTCGTCGATTTCCTCCGTGAGAATCGGGACATCTTCCCCTGGTCTCCCAAGGACATGCCGGGTGTTCCGACGGATTTCGCCGAGCACAAGCTACATGTTAGAGCAGATGCCAAACCAGTCAAACAACCCATCCGCCGACTGTCAGAGGAAAAGAGAAGAATTGTTGGTGAAGAGATAGCCCGGCTTCTAGCAGCCGGCTTCATCATGGAAGTGTTTTTTCCAGATTGGCTTGCCAACCTAGTCCTTGTACTGAAGAAGAACAACAAGTAGCACATGTGCATTGATTACACTAGTCTCAACAAAGCCTGCCCCAAGGATCCATTTGCTTTCCCTTGGATTGATAAGTGATAGACTGCACGCCCAGATGCAAGTTGTTGAGCTTCTTGGATGCCTACTCAGGATACCATCAGATCAAGTTGAACCCGGCAGACCGCCTGAAGACCGCCTTCATCACACCATTCAGAACCTTATACTACCTGACCATGACTTTTAGCTTGAGAAATGCCGTTGCCACGTTCCAGCATTGCATGCAGAAGTGCCTCCTCAAGCAACTTGGCAGAAATGCCCATGTCTATGTGGATGATATTGTGGTGAAGACGGAGAAGCGCGACACCGGCTTGGAAGATCTCAAGGAAAGTTTTCAAAATCTGCACCGGTTCAGATCAAGCTCAACCCAGAGAAATGCGTCTTTGGAGTACCAGCCGGCCAGCTCCTTGGCTTCTTGGTCTCAGAGGGCGACATTGAGTGCAACCCTAAAAAGATTAAGGCCATCGAGAGGATGGAGAGACCCACTCTACTGAGAGATGTCCAGAAATTCATTGGCTGCTTGGCATCCATCAGCCGTTTCATCAGTCGACTGGGTGAGAAGGCTCTTCCCTTGTACCAGCTCATGAAGAAAACCACTCACTTCGAGTGGAATGACAAGGCGGACGAAGCTTTTCTCCTGTTGAAATAGATGTTGACCATGCTGCCTGTCCTGGTGGCTCCAGCTGATAAGGAACCCATGTACCTCTACATTGCCGCCCCCAGCCGGGTGGTCAGTACTGCCATGGTGGTAGAACACCCAGAGGCTGGCAGGGCATAGCCGGTCCAGAGGCCCGTATATTATTTGAGCGAGGTGCTGTTGACCTCAAAGCAGAACTACCCCCATTACCAGAAGATGTGCTATGGCATGCACTTTGCGGTCAAGAAGCTGAAGCCATACTTTCAAGAGCACCCGATCACTGTTGTCTGTACTGCCCCACTTGCTGAGATCATTGGCAACAGAGATGCATCTGGTCGGGTGGCCAAATGGGCCATCGAGTTGGCCCCGTATACCATCTTCTACCAGCCACACACCGCCATCAAGTCCCAAGCACTGGCCGACTTCCTCATCGACTGGGCCGAGACTCAGTACCTGCTGCCAGCTCCAGACTCCACCTATTAGCGGATGAACTTTGATGGCTCGAAGATGCGCACCGGCTTGGGAGCCGGCATTGTCCTCACCTCCCCCAAAGGCAAAAAGCTCAGATACACATTGCAAATCCATTTTTCCGCCTCCAACAACGTGGCCGAGTACGAGGATCTCATGCACGGCCTCCGGCTGGCCAAAGAAATCGGCATCCGCTGGATCCTGTGCTACGGCGACTCCGACTTAATGGTCCAGCAGTCATCTGGCGACTAGGATTCCAAGGACGCAAACATGGCAAGTTACCGCTTTCTCGTTCAGCAGCTCAGCGGATATTTTGAAGGGTGCAAGTTCCTTCATGTACCACAAAATGAAAACGAGCCAGCTGACGCTCTGGCACGGATCGGTTCCACCCGTCAAGCAATACCAGCCGGCGTCTCCCTTCAGTGCCTTTGCAAGTCGTCGATCAAGCCTTCTCCAGAATCCGAGTCCATCTTCATGCTGGTTCCTCCTGAAGTAGTCAGACCCGGCCCGGGGGATGCAGTAGCCGGCCCGGGGACTTCACCAGGAGGCATGGGGGCCGCAGCAGTTGCACCCGGCTCGGGGACTCCACAAACCGGCCCGGGGGCTACAGCAGCCGGCCCGGGGACTTCACTAAGTGGCTCAGGGGTTGCGGCAGTCGCACCCGGCCCGGGGACTTCACAACCCGGTCCGAGGGCTGCAACAGTCGTCCCGGAGACTTCAACAATGCAGCAAGCGGCAGCCAGCCCGCCACCTCCCAGCCCAACCACCCTAGTACAAGTGGTAGTAGTGGCAGTAGAAGAAATTCAAGCACCATCATGGGCACAGCCCATCCTCAAATTTCTGGTGAAGAGAGAGCTGCCGGCTGATGAGATCTCGGCCCCGCAAGTGCAGCGCCGAGGAGCATCCTACACGATAGTAAACAGAGAGCTTGTCAGACGCAGCATGACTGGAGTCTTCCAACGCTGCATAGAGCTAGAGAAGGGCCAAGAAATTCTCAAAGATATCCGCCAAGGCGAGTGCGGCCACCACGCGGCCTCCAGATCCCTTGTCGCCAAAGCCCTCCGCCATGGTTTCTTCTGGCTCACTGCTTTGGAAGATGCCAAAGAGTTGGTCAAGCATTGCAAAGGGTGCCAGAAGTTCAGTTCCAAGCAACATTTGCCAGCTTCTGTACTCAAGATCATCCCCCTCGCTTGGCCCTTTGCCGTGTGGGGGTTGGACATGGTGGGACCGTTCAAGACAGCTCGCGGCGGCATGACCCACCTGCTTGTCGCCGTGGACAAATTCACCAAATGGATTGAAGCAAAGCCAATCAAGAAATTAAACAGTCGACTCCTTTAACCTTCATCGCAGATATCACCGTCCGGTACGGTGTGCCGCACAACATCATCACCAATAATGGCACCAATTTTGCCAAAGGAGCTTTGGCTCGTTTCTGCGCAACGCAGGGCATCCGATTGGACTAAGCGTCCGCTGTCCATCCGCAGTCAAACGGTCAAATTGAGCGAGCAAACGGACTCATCCTCTCCGGCATCAAGCCCCGACTTGTCGAGCCTCTAGAGTGGTCGGCCAGCTGCTAGATTGATGAGCTGCCAGCCGTCCTCTGGAGCCTGCGCACCACGCCGAACAAATCTACCAGCTTCACTCCTTTCTTCCTTGTGTATGGGACCGAGGCTGTCATCCCAACTAACATCGAGTTCGACTCACCTCGCGTCACCATGTACACGAAAGCGGAAGCAAAGGAGGCACGAGAAGACGGCATCGATCTGCTGGAAGAGGGCTGGCTATTAGCACTGAGCCAGTCTGCCATCTACCAGCAGAGCCTACGCCGATACCACAGTTGGAAGGTCAAAAGATCCTTCCAAGAGGGAGACATTGTGCTCCGCCTGATCCAGCGAATAGCCGGCCAGCACAAGCTCTCGGCCCCATGGGAAGGCCCCTTCGTCATCAACAAAGCATTGGGCAATGACTCGTACTACTTGATCGATCCATAGAAGCCCAGAGCATGCAAGAGATACGACTTTGGCAAGGAATCGGAGCATCCATGGAATGCAAACCTCCTACAAAGATGTACCACACTACCTTTTGTATTAAGCACTAAGACATCGGGTCCCTCGAGGAGCACTCGGTGGCTACCCTTTTTATCTATATGATAAGTTCTGTACCTATGAATGTGTTATTTCATTATTTCTGCCTGGCACCGGGTTCGACTAGTCGGCTCGGGGGCTTGCCGCCTTGTACTATGTCAATGCTACCTGTAGTCGGACAAGTAGTGTGCCGGCACCTAAGCCCTCTCTTGCCACAAGCCATAGCTCGCAGAGCGACTGTCCGGCCGGGAAGAGATAAAGGCAGGAAACGGTGCTCACACGAAAAATGGCTAAGGACTAGAGCATGAACATAGGTCGAGTCGGCTCCTCGCCTCGCCGACCGGCTGCTGAGCAGCCGGCCGGCCGGTTTTTAAACTTAACTTCTTATGCTCTACAAACGGCTAAGTACTTGCCTTCCCAAAGCGGCCATGTACTTCACCCGGCCACAGACCGCGGAGCGGCTGTTCGGCTGGCAAGACGATAGCTAAGGGAAGGCGGCAAAGGAAAAAAAGCCAGATGAGCAGAAGGAGAAAGACAAGTTAGGAATCGGCGAAGATAATTTACATAAAGGCTCATGGCCAACATTCAACAGAGTTTGAATACATCCCCAACGGGTGGAACTGTGCAAACTTAACAATTTTTGGTCAAGAGATTACAAGAAAGGAAAAGAAAAAGAAAGCTTGGCCGCCTGGGCCAGAGGAGTAGCAGCCGGATCAGAGGGGTCGGCGGAGGTCGAGGCTCCGGGAGATGGAGCGGCCGCATGGTTGGTCTCAGCCTGGTCGGCACCAGCGGCAATTGAGGGAGTCCTGGACTAAGGGGTCCTCAGGCGCCCGACTGTTATCCATGGGCCAGACTGATGGGCTGTGAAGATATGAAGGCCAATGATTGTACATGTGTCCGGATTGGACTGTCCTTGGTGTGGAAGGCAAGCTTGGCAACCGATTATGAAGATTCCTTCTTATGTAACCGATCCTATGTAAACCCTAGATCCCCCCGGTGTCTATGTAAACCGGAGGGGTTAGTCCGGAAAGTATATATTCATTACCATAGTCATATAGGGTAGGCTTCTAGGGTTTAGCCATCTCGATCTTGTGGTAGATCAACTCTTGTAACACTCATATTCATCAATACCAATCAAGCAGGACGTATGGTATTACCTCCATAGAGAGGGCCCGAACCTGGGTAAACATTGTGTCCCTTTCTCCTATTACCATCGATCGTAGACGCACAGTCCAGGACCCCCTACCCGAGATCCGCCGGTTTTGACACCGACATTGGTGCTTTCATTAAGAGTTCCACTATGCCGTCGACAAAAGGTTCGATGGCCCCTTCAATCGTCTATAGCGACGCTGTCCAAGGACAAACCTTCCTCCCCAGACAGATTTTCGTGTTCGGCGGCTTTGTACTGCGGGCCAACTCACTTGGCCATCTGGAGCAGGTCTATAGCTATGCTCCTGGCCACCAGGTCAAATTTGGAAGCTTGAACTATGTCGCGGATATCCGTGGAGACTTGATCTTCAATGGATTTGAGACCGGAGCGATCGCCCCCCTTGCTCCGATGAACATGACTTAAATCTGTCATCGGATCACATCCAGGGGATGGTCCCTGTTGCTGCAACAGCCTTAGAACCGGAGAAGATCATGCCATCCGAAGCCACAGAGTCCGCAACGTTGAAGCCGCACACGGACTCGGTACCTCGCAATATCTGCGCCAACGGAACTCCAGATTTGTCTCCGGCTATAAGTTCTGGACCATGTACGCCTGCGGACACCGAGCTGGACCGGTTATCAATTTTCGAATTTAGCGCCGTAAACATCTTCCAGCACTCACCTTTGGGTGATGTGCTATACTCTTTAAAGAACTTGTCCTTGGAAAAGGACTCACAGCCGAACTATGTTTGGTTCGAGCCAGAGGCTGACGATGGGAAACTTTGTTTCCCACCCGCCACCCACTTTATAGCCACTGTCGATGACTTAACCAACATGCTCGATTACGGCTCCAAAGACATCGACGGTATGGACGACGATGCCGACCAGGAGCAAGGCCAAAACCCGCCATTTACTGGACGTTGGACGGCCACCTCTTCGTACGATGTGTACATGGTCGACACACCCAAAATATCTTGCGACAATGATAAAGGAGATCCAGTTGCGAATAAATCTTCTGAGACACAGTCCAAGCACCGGCGCCCTAAACGCCGCTCTAAGCCTCGTCGCTCAAATGACGGAAATACTAGCACCGGGGAGAATAGTACTCCGGGCGACGCCTAAAACAATGAAGACCCTGTCGGGGCTGCATCCGAACATGAGGAACAAGACAACGGGCAAGATAACCCTGATAATCAGACCATGCCCAATGACCCAGACGATGATAACTATCGTCCAGTCTCCGAGGATGATGAGTGCCTCGGAAATGAGGACTTCATCGTGCCTAAGGCACCCCTCCAGCAGGAGTGCTTCAAGCGCCAGCTAATAGCCCCTGCAAGAAGCCTAAAGAAAAAGCAGCAGCAGCTTCAAGCTGATCAAGACCTACTCATTGATAGGTGGACTAATGTCCTGGCAGCAGAAGAGTACGGCCTCAAGCGCCCACCCAAGAGATACCCAAAGCGTAGACTGCTACCTCAGTTCGATGAGGAGGCACCAAATCCCATACCTCCCTCACGCAATGTGGACCGACCACCATGTGGTCGGGATAGTGCGGCGGACCGACCACCCCATGGTCGGGATAAAGCGGCAACTCAGGCCGACCAACAACCCGCCCCACCACCTTGCAAAAATAGGGACAAAACAACTCGGGACCATACATACGACCTTCGGCAGGAACTGGATAGTAGAGCAGAACACACCAGATCAATCTACGGATCGCGAGGACGCTTCCCGACTCAGGATGACGGCTACCTATTAGGGCATGACAAACCTAGTCACACCCAGGCCAATAACCACAGACGCACTCCATCAGAGGTGTGTAGTGATGCTGCCTGATATAGAGGCGCAGCACACCCTCTCTGCTTCACAGATGAGGTGCTAGATCACGAATTCCCCGAGGGGTTCAAGCCCATCAATATTGGATCATACGACGGAACAATCGACCCCGCAGTATGGATTGAGGACTTTATTCTCCACATCCACATGGCCCGTAGAGACGACCTCCATGCCATCAAATACCTCCCACTGAAACTCCTCCCACTGAAACTCAAAGGGCTAGCTAGACACTGGCTGAATAGCCTACCTAAGAATTCCATCGGCAGCTGGGAGGACTTGGAAGAGGCCTTTCTTGACAACTTCCAAGGTACATATGTCCGGCCACCCGATGCCGACGACTCAAGCCACATAGTTCAACAACCTGGAGAATCAGCCAGAAAATTCCGGACTAGGTTCCTAACTAAAAAGAACCATATTGTTGATTGTCCGGATGCCGAAGCCCTAGCGGCCTTTAAACACATCATCCATGATGAATGGCTAGCACGCCACCTCGTCCAAGAAAAGCCAAAGTCCATGGCAGCCCCTATGGCACTCATGACCCGCTTTTGCGCGGGTGAGGACAGCTGGCTGGCTCGTAGCAAAAACACAGCCAGTGAGACAGGCCCCTCCGAGGCTAAGAACAGCTCCGGAAAGATCCGGCGCAACAGACACAAACGCCGAAGCAATGGCGACAACACCGATGACACCATCGTTAACGCCGGATTCAGCGGCTCCAAGTCCGGACAGCGAAAGAAGCCCTACAAAAGGAGCAGCGAGGGACCATCAAGCCTGGATCACATATTCGATCGTCCGTGCCAGATACATGGTACCCCAGACAAACAAGCCAATCAAACCAACAGAGACTGTTGGGTTTTCAAACAGGCTGGCAAGTTAAATGCCAAAAACAAAGAAAAGGGATCACAAAGTGAGGACGAGGACGAAGAGCCCCGACAGCCGTACACCAGAGGGCAGAATAAATTTCCCCCTCAAGTCAAAACGGTGAACATGATATACACTACACACATCCCCAAAAGGGAGCGCAACCGAGCACTTAGGGATGTATACGCGGTAGAACCAGTCACCCCAAAATTCAATTCATGGTCGTCGTTCCCGATCACCTTCGATCGTCGAGATCACCCAACTAGTATCCGACATGGCGGTTCAGCCGCACTGGTCCTCGACCCAATCATCGACGGATTTCACCTAACACGAGTCCTAATGGACGGAGGTAGCAACCTCAACCTTCTCTATCAGGATACAGTGCGGAAGATGGGTATTAATCCCTCACGAATCAAGCCCACAAAGACTACCTTTAAAAGAGTCATACCAGGTGTTGAGGCCTGCTGCATGGGCTCAATAACGCTGGAGGTGGTCTTCGGTTCCCCGGACAACTTCCGAAGCGAGGAGTTAATCTTCGATATCATCCCCTTCCGCAGCAGCTACCACGCACTACTCGGACGAACCGCGTTTGCTAGATTCAACGCGGTGCCACACTATGCTTATCTCAAGATGAAGATGCCCGGTCAGCGCGGCGTCATAACAGTCAACGGAAACACAGAACGCTCCCTCCGGACAGAGGACCACACCACCGCCCTAGCAGTAGAGGTACAAAGCGGCCTTCTGAAGCATCATCTTAGTCTGGCTGCCGAGCCCCTAGACATCATTAAGAGGATTCGGACTAGACAACAACAGGACAATGCAACTCGTCAAGAGCTTGATTAGCAATTCGGCCTCCGTCCCAATCCCGATGAGGTAGTGGCATTCATACCACGCGTCCATAACTAGGCACTCAAAATTCCATGGGCATCGACGGAGGCACAAGCTATCCCGGGATCCATGGTTTGGCCACACCGATCCCGGACACACTTATAACTTTACTATCTTCCTTTCCCTTGTTTCAGGTTTCTCCTATGGGGGCCTCCTTCGATGGCCTGATTAACGATCCCATCAAAGGACAAAGAAACCGGATTGACATGGAGCACATGCGTACATGGGAAGCCCTAGAGGCTAACCGTTTTCAGGACCCACACGCAGTCCGCCTTTGGGTATGGCATGTCAAATAGCCGGTTGCTTATTGCATTATTTTGTACCAATGCGCTTGGATGCATTAACCCAACTATAAGGGAAACAGTTCATGATCCAAGTTCAAGGGCTCTAAACCATATCTTTGTTCTCCCTCTGTTTTCCTTTATATTACTTAGCGGCCATACACTCTGGTACGTTTCATATCTACCAGGGGCTCCCCATTGCCCCATGATACGGCAACAAAGTCCGGACAATCCCTAGAGATAAGTTCCGCACCCCGAATTTAGCATTATATGCATTGGCTCCGAATCATGTCTTTGGTCAATAGTTGGGTTGCCCGGCTCCTGTGCTTGCTACCCTACGTTCCGCTAAATCGGCTAGGGTAGTAAAGGGAGAACTACTGCGATTGTACCCTGGCCTTGACTAGATAAGCACCTCATTAGAGAATGCTGAAAACTGACTGTCATGGTACGGCGAGAGCCGGTTAGTTGTTCGAGGGTCACAAATCACTGGAGATTTTTTCCGCATTATGCGAAATATCGATACTTCCCGATCAGATGCTGACAGCACACTGGTTCAAACCAGGTGCTGCAGCTACGCTTTACTATAACACTCATATGGCTAAGTGAGGGCGTTTAAGCCGTACAGTCTGATTGCCTTGTTTGTTGCGCTAAACAACTCCTTCAAGGACCATATAACTGGATCAAGATTGTTTAGATTCCATCCCGAACACCTCTGTACTACCTACGTGAGGGCAGAAGCCGACGACTGGCCAACCCTCAGATTACATGCAACACAGCCGCACAGGAGGAAACAATTCAAAGCATAACAATATTACATTACAAAATGGGCTTTGTTCGTCTAATACAAGGCAAAGGTAACATGAATACATTTATTCAAATACAATGTCCTGCGAGCATTGTGCTTCCACAAGGCGAGAACCCTCCAGGACATCCGTAAAATACTGTTCGGGTGTGCAGTGTTCCTTGCCCTCCGGTGGCTCTCTGGTCACCTTGACGGCGTCCATCTTGGCCCACCACATCTTGCAATGGGCAAATGCCATGCGCGCACCTTCAACGCAGGCCGAGCGCTTGACGATGTCCAGCCGAGGACAGGCGTTCACGATCCGCCTCACGAGTCCGAAGTAGCTGCTTGGCATAGCTTCGGCTGGCCATAGCCGGATTATGAAATCCTTCTTGGCTAGTTTGGCCACCCTATGCAGCTCCACCAGCTGTTTCAGCTGATCGGTGAAGGACACGGGATGCTCTGGCGCCGCATATGCTCGGTAGAACTCCGCTCGTTCGGCTCGGTAGAACTCCGCGGCGTCTGATACACTACGAGGTAAATCCGCAAATGGTCCTGGGGAACTCCGAACCCGGGTTAGTAAAAGGTACTGCTTCTCTGCATACTTGCTTTGCATCTTAAATGCCTTACCAGCCTGATTTTCTTGGCCTCTTGGATCTCCTGGAGGGCAGCCTGGGCCTCATTCCATGCGGTCTCCACGCTCTGACGAGCTCTGGCAAGTTCGGTCCCTTGAATCGGCGCATCATGATCCAAGGCCTTGCACTTCTTGATCGCATCCTGGAGCTCCTGCTGGATCTCTTTGACCCGGGCCTTGGACTTCTTACGGGCCACTTGCTTCTGGACAACCTTCTCCTCGGCCTCGCCCGAGGCCTTCCTCAGGGCCTCGACCTCGGTCGCGGCTCCTGCACATATTACGACACAGCGGTCAATATACAACGCCTATCCTTTCTAAAACACACAGCAAGTCGTCACTCACCTTGCTTATCCTGGAGCCGAACCTTAACCTCACCGAGCTCGTTCTCGGACCGCTCCAGCCTCTGCCTCAGCTCAGAGACTTTGGCAGCATGGGAGGTCGCGGCCAATAGCGACGCCTGCTTACTCATTCATATTACGTTAGTCTCCTACAACAGAAGATTCTTCTTGCCGAACACCGGACAGTGTCTCAGGGGCTACTGGCTACACGGGGTTTTTCTCTTTCTTACCTCGAAACCTGTTAACAGGCTGTTGCAGGCTTCATTCAGTCCACTCTTGGCGGACTGGATCTTCTTGATCACCGCACCCATAAGGACACGGTGCTCGTCCACGACAGAAGCGCCTTGAAGAGCCTCCATCAGGTTATCCAGCGCCCCTGGATGGACAAGGGCCACTGGTGGAAGCGGCGCACCCCCTCCTTCAAAGGGGGCTGCTCGCCCGACTCCGGAGCCATATGGGCCTCCGGAGTCGTATTCGGCTAAGGTCCAAACTGGATGCGGCCCTCTACGCCAATCTCCATGGGGATCGGCTCCCCCATGTGTCCAGCGGTGGAGGTCTCGCCTTGTGGTGCCTCCGGGACAGTGTCCTGGGCTCCTCCCCGGTTCGGAGCGGTCCTCCGGGATAATGCTTCGGTATCGTCCCAGGCCCCGAGGGAATAAGCGGGCGGTGGTGACATGCTCGCCATCTCTGACGAAGCCAACGAACCCCCAGATTAGATTCGCTGGATAAGGTCGCGGGATGGACTGCAAATAGCACAATTAACTATGTCAAGATAATGAAGAGAAAGGGCCGGATGTGCGCATGAGCGAGCCGTGTCACTTACGATGCGGCCTGGCGCTTAGTGCGGTAGTATCTCTCCGGACTACTATCAACGTCCCACGTGGTGTTGACCCCTGGGACGCTCTTCCCCTTCTAGGGCATCTCCGCCTCCGGATGCGCCGAAGCCGCCCTCTTCTTCCTCCTGTCCTTAGGGGGAGGGTTGTTTTCCTCCTCCTCCCCTCTTCCTCACCGTCGCCCTCAGGGACAGAGGAATGGGCTTCGTCATCTTCGGACGTCATGTCCGAAATGCCGTTGCGACGGGGGCCACCCTTGGCCTTCTTCTCCGGCGCCTTACAAGGCGCCGGCACTAGCATCTTCGCTAAACGCGGGATGATCGGTTCTCCAGGTAGTGGAGCCGAACACTGGATCCGCTTCACCCTCTTCATCCAGTCTTGGAAATGCAATGATAATCTCACACATCATCCTTGAAATGATTAAGTTGGGGATACATCGAAAAATAGCGTACCTCACTGGCGAGGTGTTTACAATCGTGACCACGGTCTGAGTCCGTGGCCGTTGGTTTCTCGTTGCCCTTAAAGAGCAACTTCCATGCGCCTTCGTGAGTAGTCTCGAAGAGCCTCACCAGGGTCTAATCCTTCTTCGGGTTAAACTCCCATAGTGGATGGCTTCGGCGCTGGCACGGAAGGATCCGGCGAACCAGCATCACCTGGATCACATCAATGATACGTCTCCAACGTATCTATAATTTGTGATTGCTCCATGCTATATTATCTACTTTTTTGGACATTATTGGGCTTTATTATCCACTTTTATATTATTTTTGGGACTAACCTATTAATCGAAGGCCCAACCTAGAATTGCTGTTTTTTTGCCTATTTTAGTGTTTCAAAGAAAAGGAATATCAAACGGAGTCCAAATGGAATAAAACCTTCGGGAACGTGATTTTCTCACCGAACATGATCCAGGAGACTTGGACCCTACGTCAAGAAACAAAGGAGGAGGCCACGAGGTAGGGGGCGCGCCTACCCACCCAGGCGCGCCCTCCACCCTCGTGGGCCCCCTGTTTCTCCACAGACGTACTCCTTCCTCCTATATATACATACGTACCCCCAAACGATCAGATACGGAGCCAAAACCCTAATTCTACCGCCATAACTTTATGTATCCATGTGATCCCATCTTGGGGCCTGTTCCGGAGCTCCGCCGGAGGGGGCATCCATCACGGAGGGCTTCTACATCAACACCATAGCCTCTCCGATGAAGTGTGAGTAGTTTACCTCAGACCTTCGGGTCCATAGTTATTAGCTAGATGGCTTCTTCTCTCTTTTTGGATCTCAATACAATGTTCTCCCCCTCTCTTGTGGAGATCTATTCGATGTAATCTTCTTTTTGTGGTGTGTTTGTTGAGACCGATGAATTGTGGGTTTATGATCAAGATTATCTATGAACAATATTTGAATCTTCTCTGAATTATTTTATGTATGATTGGTTATCTTTGCAAGTCTCTTCGAATTATCAGTTTGGTTTGGCCTACTAGATTGATCTTTCTTGCAATGGGAGAAGTGCTTAGCTTTGGGTTCAATCTTGCGGTGTCCTTTCCCAGTGACAGTAGGGGCAGCAAGGAACGTATTGTATTGTTTCCATCCAGGATAAAAAGATGTTTTTTATCATATTGCATGAATTTATCCCTCTACATCATGTCATCTTGCTTAAGGCGGTACTCTGTTTTCATGAACTTAATACTCTAGATGCATGCTGGATAGCGGTCGATGAGTGGAGTAATAGTAGTAGATGTAGGCAGGAGTTGGTCTACTAGTCTCGGACGTGGTGCCTATATACATGATCATACCTAGATATTCTCATAACTATGCTCAATTCTGTCAATTGCTCAACGCACTACTAGAAAAAGGGCTATAGATGGGATTGACACTAATGGCGCACCAGACAAGCGGTGCGCCATTAGTATATACTAATGGTGCACCACCTTCTGATACGCCATTAGAGTTGAAACTACTAATGGCGCACCTGGCCTAGGGTGCGCCATTAGTATCAAATTTTTTTTAACTAGTGCGCCTGTCCAAACATACTAATGGCGCATCCAGACAAAGTGCGCCATTACTAGTTGTAACTAGTAATGGCGCACCTGCCGGAAAGTGCGCCACTAATGTTGTTTTTTTATTATATTTTTTATTCCCTTTTTTGCAAAACTAATAATGGCGCACTGTTCCACCGTGCGCCATTACTAGTTTAAACTAGTAATGGCGCACTGTGGGACAGTGCGCCATTAGTATTATTTTTTTGCAAAACTACTAATGGCGCACCACCAGAAGGTGCGCCATTAGTAACTTGGATTACTAATGGCGCATTTAGAGTTGGTGCGCCATTAGTAAGTGGGCAGCAACAAGATATTTTGGACAGCCTCTCCTACCCACACTCACTTTCTCCCCACTTCATTCTCTCCACCTCCTCCTTGTCTCGGGTGCCTCCTCTCTTTCACCTCATTTCCACCATAGATTCATTCAATTTAAGTGGTTAAATTACCCTGTTTTGATAGGTAAGTAAGGGGGGAAGCTATATTTATGTTGTTCTCCCTACAACAATGTGCACATGCACTTTTTATGGCCTAACTAGATCTATGTATGTTCGTGGTGTTGCATATGTTTGTGGTGTTGCATATGTGTTTGTGTTTGGAGGTGTACCGGTATTTGAAATGCGATAGTTGCCAATATTTTGCCGGAATGTTGATTCATTTCCGTTTCGGCGAGAATTTTGGCATTAAGCATTCTTTTTGGTCCTATTTTTAGGGAAAGTCATGCCAAATTTTTTCTTGGTTCTAAAATTTCGTTTTGCTCTACCCCGCAGGCGACCATGGTCCGCATGATGACCGAAGGCATCGTGAATAGGTTTTTGAGGTCCGCGAAGGCCGAGATGCTTCAAAAGAACGAGATGGAGATAAGATGTCCGTGTCGAAGATGCAATCTAAAGAGCCTTATTGCGGACCCGGAATCCGGGCAGGTGCGGGACCACCTGCTCTTGCGTGGTTTCATGGATGGCTATCGGTGGCAAGGTGATGAAGATGACTACGAAGTCGTCCATGGGGGCCGCGCAAGGTGATGAAGATGACTACGAAGTCGTCCATGTTGTAATTAAACTTTAATGAACTTGTAGTATGTCTCTTTGGTTTCGAGAGTCGTTCAACTTAGATGTAATCGATGCTATTAATGTCTTGATTTTCTCTTCCGATCGTTCTGTTGCATACTTATATATTGCTTATGTATTGTCTGTGAATTGGTACTAACATTTCGTTTGGCTACTGCATAGCGATACCGTGGTATGTCGTGTACAAGGGTAAGGTTCCCGGAGTCTACGATGACTGGGAGGAGTGTTGGAGACAGGTTCACCGATTCAGCGGTAACAGTTACAAAGGGTACGCCACTAGGGCCGAGGCCGAATCTAGATACGCCCTCTATCTAGCGGGAGAGGGGAGGGAGTGTTGGAGCAACCGGATGAAGACGAGTTTCATCGTGATGACCGCATCTCTCTTCTATGTGATGGTAGTTTAGATGATCGACATTGACTTGTAATGTGAAGACAAACTCGCGGTCTCGAGACTTGTAATATAATGTTCTATCTTTCTTCGGTCTTTTCAATTTGGATACTAATATGATGACTTGTATTCGGAGACTAAAATGATGAATTGTATTCAGAGACTAATCTTCTATTGTATTCGATGAATCTGTTGTTGATGTGTGATGTCTATATTTTGTCCAATTATACATTTTGTAACCTGTGCAAAAAACAGAAAATTAAAAAAATAAAAAAAAACCTAATATTCATACTAATGGCGCATCACATCATAGTGCGCCATTAGTATGCCAAAGGATACTAATGGCGCATCACTAAACAGTGCACCATTAGTATGCCGAAGTTACTAATGACGCATCTTGCTGTCGTGCGCCATTAGTATGCCAAAGCACCTGGGTATACATGGCCCCCTGGGAGGCATACTAATGGCGCACTATTGTATATACTAATGGCGCATCTGAGGTGCGCCATTAGTATACCAGATACTAATGGCGCACCAGTGGTGCGCCATTAGTAAAATATACTAATGGCGTGCTACTAATGGCGCACCACTAATGCGCCATTAATGGCCAAATTAGGTGCGCCATTAGTAGGCCTTTTCCTAGTAGTGACAGTAATTCGTTCACCCACCGTAAAATACTTATGCTCTTGAGAGAAGCCACTAGTGAAACCTATGCCCCCCGGGTCTATCTTCATCATATTAAGCTTCCAATACTTAGTTATTCCCTTTGCTTTTTTACTTTGCTTTTATTTTACTTTGCATCTTTACCATAAAAATACCAAAAATATTATCTTGTCATATCTATCAGATCTCACTCTCGTAAGTGACCGTGAAGGGGTTGACAACCCCTTATCGCGTTGGTTGCGAGGAGTTATTTATTTTGTGCAGGTACCGGGGACGCGCGCGCAACCTCCTACTGGATTGATACCTTGGTTCTCAAAAACCGAGGGAAATACTTACGCTACTTTGCTATATCATCCTTTCCTCTTCAAGGAAATCCAACGCAGTGCTCAAGAGGTAGCAACCAACGAGCTTGGCTTTCTTGGTTGACATGCTCTGAACGTGCGTCTGCAGCGCTATCACCTCGTCAGGGGAACCCCAGTTCGGACTCTTCTCGACCCAGGAGGTGAGTCACATGGGAGCACCGGAGTGGAATTCGACAGCTGCGGCCCAGGTGGTGCCGCGGGGTTCTGTGATGTAGAACCACTGCTTCTGCCATTCCTTCATTGTGTCCACAAAAGTGCCTATGGGTCAGGATACGTTGGACAACTTGCTCACCATAGCTCCTCCGCACTCCGCGTGCTGGCCGTCCACCACCTTCGGCTTCATGTTGAAGACATTGAGCCACTGCCTGAAGTGGGGTTGGATGCGGAGCAAGGCCTCACACACGATGATAAACGCCGAGATGTTGAGGAGGGAATTCAAGGACAAATCATGGAAATCTATCCCTTAATAATACATCAGCCCGCGGACGAAAGGGTGGAGTGGAAACCCTAGCCCGCGGAAGAAATGGGGGAGGAACACTACCCTCTCGGTGGGCTTCGTCATGGGGACGACTTGTCCCTCGGTCGACAGGCGGTGACTGATCTCCTTCACCAAGTATCCGGCCGCCCGAAGCTCCGTAATGTTCTCCTCCTTGACGGAGGAAACCATCCACTTGCCCTGACATCCAGATCCGGACATGGTTGCTTGGGTGGAAAGGAGATGAGAACTTGGGCGCTGGAGCTCGAGATTGGGAGGGCGGAGACAGAGAGAGGGCGTGAGAGAGAAAAAGGGAATCCTTATCCCCTTATAAAAGCAACAAATATTGAACGCCTCCTCACTCGCCTTAAGATTCGCCTATTCCCAAGGGATGTATAAATGGCACGGTTGGGTTACCCACGCCCGTATTGATGAGAATCCTGTAATAAGGGGGCACTAGGGATGGCAAATGGGTCAGGTCTGGGGCGGGTGGAGCTGGTCCAAATCCAACCCATGACCCATCTTCCTACCCTCTGCCCATGCACCAAATTATCCATGGGCACAACTTCTGCCCATGCCCAAACACACTGGATACCCACATACCGATGGAGCTCCATGGGCATAGAAAAGTCAGCATGAAGCCTTCCCAAAGATCAAATTAACTCAGCATCATTCACTCACAAATGACAACATAAGCTACATGCATAAGTGGGCAACAAGTAATACGATGAGTCCTTAAGTGTGACATACCAGAGGTTGATTCTGCAGCATATAGCTCATGGCACAAGTTGCATATTTCCTGTCATTTCCCATTGATTCGCTCTTTCTACTATCACTGGCGTATGACCACACATGTCATACGGGTATCCATTGGATATCCATGGAGCACAAACTATAACCATGCCCAACACGGCTGTTCGTGGGTGTCCATATCCATGGACCCATGGGCGAAAATGTGCTCCATACCCTTTCCCAACCGGGTCGGGTATCCATGGGTATCCAGATCCATGGATAAAATTACCATCCCTAGGGGGCATGATCTCTTCTTCGACAAGATGTGCCAATGGCAACCGTGTCTCGAAACGTGGAGCGGCAGATGAAAAACGGTTGGAAATTATGACCAGACAGACGTGATGTCATATTGTAAAAATTGTCACCAGATTAGACTCGTATAAGAATATATATTCTCTCTCGGTTATGTATGGTGTGTATGACATGTCCGGATATTATCATCGCATCCGAAGACTATCTTGAAATTCGAATAGAAGGGAACCCACCTTGCAATGCCGAAGACAATCTGCGCGCCAGACTCCATGTCATTGAAGCCAGGTTCAGGGGCTACTGAGGGAGTCCTAGACTAAGGGGTCCTTGGGCGTCCGGCCTGTTATCCATGGGCCGGACTGATGGGCTATGAAGATATGAAGGCCGAAGACTGTACCTATGTCCGGATTGGACTCTCTTTGGCATGGAAGGCAAGCTTGGCAACCGATTATGGAGATTCCTTCTTATGTAACTGACCCTATGTAAACCCTAGATCCCCCCGGTGTCTATATAAACCGGAGGGGTTAGTCCGGAAAGGATATATTCATTACCATAGTCATATAGGCTAGGCTTCTAGGGTTTAGCCATCTCAATCTCGTGGTAGATCAACTCTTGTAATACTCATATTCATCAATACCAATCAAGCAGGACGTAGGGTATTACCTCCATAGAGAGGGCCCAAACCTGGGTAAACATTGTGTCCCCTGTCTCTTGTTACCATCAATCCTAGACGCACAGTTCGGGACCCCCTTCCCGAGATCCGCCGGTTTTGACACCGACAGCAGTCGGCTCATCGGTGTGCCACCCGTTGGTCGACACCTGGTCAGGCTGAGGCCGGTGCTCGTCTTCATCGTCCTCGTCCTCCTCCTCCTCGCCTTCGTCGCTGGAGGAGATCGCCTCCATCGACTCCTCGCCCTCCTCCGGGTTCAGCCCGAACTAGTGGGCGGTGCCTCAATGCCCCCCTCGGTCAGCTCGGGGAGGAAGACACTAATGTCCGTGTACTCAGCTATCGCGGTGGCGCGGCGATAGAGGTCGGGGGCCACCACCGCCAGCTCCTCGGTAGCTTCAGCACGGATGGTGGCAAGCTGGTCTAAGTTCAGCCAGGGTACCATCCATTGACGAATTCCAGGGCCTGCCGTGCGCCTGCCCGAGCTGCAGAGCCCTTCCATGCCTCAAGGCGGCCGATGGCCACCTCCAACCAGTCGGAGGTCCGACTGGGGGTGCACAGAGCCGGAGTGCCTGGCCAGAGGGCGGAGACCACCTGGGCCCCGGCATGCTATAGACGGCGAAGCGCCTGATGCGCCGGCTGGAGGCGAGCTTGGATGCCGAAAAGCAGCTCGGCAAGGGTTCGCGGGGGCGTTGGGTGCAATTTCTGCACCAACCAGCCTTCGCTCCTCGCGGTGAGCCTCGATGGCCTGGCCTACGGCGACGGCATAACCAGGAAAATACTCTGCGCAAGAAGGAAAAAGAAGAACGGAGTCAGAAGCCGGCTTGTATGACGAGTCGGCAAACAGGAGATGGGAAAGAGAGACTTACCATCGATCATGTCCTCGATCTCGCCGTAGTCGTCGGTCAGAGCCTTCTCCTTGTTCGCCCATTTTGAGTGCTCAGCCTCGAATTCGGCCTCAAGCGCCTCCTCCGCCTCCTTGAGCTTTTGGAGCTCTGCCTTGTGGTTATCCGCCTGGTGAGAAAGCTCCTTGGCCAGGCGGTCGCACTCCTCCTCCGCACTACTGCGCTCCTCCTCCTTGGTGCGCAGCACGGTCTGAGCCTCGCCTAGCTGCTGCTGCAAGGCGGCGTTGGCTGCTGCGGAAGGCAAAGAAGAGAAGACAGTCAGAAAGACAACAAAGGAAAAAACGTAGCTACTAGAAGATTCGGCCCGACTGCTCAGCAGTCGGCCTGAATCTCGGGGGCTACACCCTATGGGTGCGCTGGCGCGCCCCTGCGTGAATAATGAACGAGGAACTTACTCTGGCTTTGGCCAGCTCAATATTCCGCTTGGCCAGCTCCTGGGACCTGGGAGTTGTGGGTGGCCGCGCGGATATTGTGATAGTCCTGCAATGGAAACAACAAAAGAAAGATGGTTAGCACTCAGAACTTGCCTTTAAGTTCCGAGCCGCCTGCTCAGCAGCCGACCCGAAACTCAAGGGCTACACCCGGTGGGTGCGCTTGGACGCCCCCACAGAAGATTTTCAAAGAAGATTACAAGAGTTAAAGCAAGAAGTCAGTAGACGTACCCGGATGGCCGCTCACGTCAACACGAATGCCTTCGTGTACTGCTGAAGGGCTTCACCCTGGGATTCGAACTGGGCCTTGGTGTCTTGTGACACTCGGTTCAGCACGCCTGACCCGCCTCCTATCGTCCACTCTAGCAGAACTGCGCTGGTGGCTTCCGCTTCTGGGGCAGATGAGCTCGCAGCCTCGATCCCTTGCGCCCGTGGCGTGTCGGAGTATGGGCTGCGGAGGTGGCTCCCACCACCAACTCACTGCCGGCTGGCGGCACCTGCGGCGTGTCTGGCTGGCAGTTGTGTGTCAGGGCAGTCGGCGCAGGCTGGGACTCTTCCGTCCTCAGCATGACGTTGCCGCCTTCTCCGCTCCCAGGGACCGGCTGGTCATCGCCGGTTCCCCCTGTTGGCACCTGGACCTTTGGCGCCGGTAGAGCGGCGCGCAGTGGGATGACAAGTTGTGGTGCCTGGCTGACCGTAGCCTTTTCTGCCCGGGCCTTGGCGATCGCCTCCGCCTGCTCTGTAGCTGCAGCGTCAGCCTAGGCCTTGACGGCTGCATCGGCTTGGCCGCTGCCGTCTTCTGCCGCTCCGCCTCCCCCCGCTCCTCACGCGACTCCTACGTGTTCCGCTCCGTCGCCGCCTGGAGTTCGGCGAGTGGGTCCATGCGGTGATTCTTGGCCGAGATCTCCATCCCCCCGATAATGGAGGCGGAGGCCGACCGCTGAAGGGAGAGTGGGGCCCTGCTCGAGCGAGACAAAAGAAGTTCGAAAGAAAATTCGCAAGAAAAGGGACAAAGAAGAAACTCGGTGGGGGTTGAGCACTTACGCGGACACCACTGGGGGCTGCTTTTGGACCCTTTGAAATTGGGACGCCTTCATGGTGGCCTCTCGCCACTTGGTCACGGCAGCTAGGTTCTTCGGCTTCTTGGGCCGGCTGCCAAAAAGTGGCATGGCGGCCCGACGCTTCTATGCCGCCTGGCATGGCTGGCGCAGCTGACGAGCTCGCGCCTACCTTGTGAGCTCCACGGGGACGGCGCGCTTCGGGCTCCTCATCTTCGTCGTCTGGCCATGTCTCGAGGCTGCCTCCCTCGGACCCGCCTGCTTCACTGCCATCGCCTGCAGTGTCGTCCTCCAAGGCGGCCGCTCCCAAATCGGGGTCGTCCACATCGCTCCTGGACCTATCCGACAGGTACTCCTGGCCTTCCTCCAGGGCACCGGCCGCCTACTGGGATGAGAGAATCTGCACAAGTGGCCGGCTGATCAGCCGGCGAAAGCCGAACCTGGCACAGGAAAAAGAAGAAAAAAAGGAAGAGAAAGACTTACAGCAGGCGGAGGGTTTTCTCGGGAGTACGACAGCTTGCCGAACTGCCACTCCCCCTCCGAGGGCTTGCAGTTCGAAATGAATTTGACCAGACGGGCCACCTCCGCGTCCGGCAAATCCTTTGTGCACATCCGGCACGGGTCTTGGTGCCCGCTCATCCGGCTGATCATGTGAGGCCAGGTCTGGAGCGGGAGCACCCGACGCGCCACGAAGGCGGTCGGCAGATCCGAAGCCTGGAGGCCTGCCGACTTCGCCATCTCCTTGAGCTGGGCGATGGCGGCTATGGAGGCGGCCGACAACTTCTTTTCCTTGAAAGTCCAGTTGTGGCAGGGCTTAGCCGGCGGGCCGGTTTGATAGGCCGGTAGGTTGACAAAGTCATGCTCCGGGTGCACGTTCTTCACGTAGAAGTAGGATTCTTGCCACAACTTGACAGACAGCGTCAAGTTGATGACCGGGAAGCAGTTGCCGTCTCCCGAGCACCTTACCACGATGAAGGCGCCGCACTGGGCTGCCTCGTTCTTGGCAGCGGTTCCAAGCTTGGTGTACAAGAGTTCCCCCCGACAGCTCGATGGAGGGGGGAATGCCAAGATACCCCTCGCAGAGGGTGACGAATGCCGACAGCAGCACCACCATATTCGGTGTCAGGTGGTGTGGCTGGAGACGATAGAAGCGGAGGAAGCTGCGGGAAAGACGCACTAGACAACAGTGGGTTGCGGCAGCACTCAGGCGAGAGGCGGGGGTGCTGCGGCAGCAGCAGGAATAGAAAGGAAGAAGGGGGAGGGCACGCGTGCGTCTGCCACTCCCCTCCCCCCTACTCATAGCCCCAGGCGGCGGAGCAGAGGGGGGAGAACATGGGGGTCGTGGGATTAACTGCGCCCACGACCCCACGACCCAACGTTTACCGCACAGTAACTACATGTAGTTACCGCGCCATGGAATAGCTACCGACCGCCTCGGCCGAACCGGATCCACGCGCGTGCTGAGGCCCGGTAGTGGCAGGCCCAGCCTGTAGCGACGTCCCGTCACGCACATGGATGGTAGGCTGGCCCAGAATGCTGGCGCCGCGTGGAGCACGGGTAGCAGGCGGCGAGCCTGGTGACCGGCTGGCGCACCATCCGGCTCCTCCCATGACGTTTCAAAATTCCGGATAGTCCGCCCTGCAGCCGGCTGCTGCCAGCCGGTGCTTTAGAAGCCGGACGAAGAAAGACCACTAGATCACTCGGAGTAGGATCCTGCTGCGGCTTCTCGCCTTCCCAGCAGCGGCGCCCCACCAGCTTCGGGGATTACTGTTGGAGTAAATGACCATGGGTAGCCTCATCTGCCTCCCATGGTGTTTCAAGACATTGGGGCCGGCTGTGCCCCTCAAGAATCAAAGACCAAAGCACCACCTTCTTAGTGGCCGGCTGGTCCAAGCGGCCGGCTGCCAGAAGACAGCAAGGCTCAGGAGACGGCCTCGAGGTGGGCCGGCTCCTAGCAGGCGGCCTCCAGAAAGGCCGGCTCCTGGCAGGCGGCCTCCATAGAGGCCGACTCCTAGTAGGCGGGCACAATCGCCCTCAAAGTTTGTACCACATTATGACGACGAGACGGGGCGTGGCTATAGTGATGCCTGCCACCCCCGAATCCAAGGCGGAGCATGGCCATAGTGCAGCGTACTGGGTGGATATCCCTCGCCCGACGCAGCACTCTTGCCACGCAGCCCATGACATCACCATGGTAGAGAAGGCCATGCTCCCACAACCAGCTGTCGGTACGACCCCAAGAGGCGGGCCCTACCTGAGAGTGGGAAGCTAGAGGGCGGCGAACTCGGACCAGTCGGCATAAGGGGAGGCCGACTCCTGGCAGGCAACCCTCTCCTTCCCTCAAAGTTTGTGCGCCATTAACCAGAAGAAACGGGGAGTGGCTACACTAATTGCCCGCCAGGCGGCGACACTGTAGCCACGCCTTCCCCAACAAAGCGTGCATCATCAGAAGCATTGCCACAGTAATGAGCAGCTGGCGAGACCCGCAAGCAGCAGGCACGGCGTGTCAGCGAAGTACGAGACAGCCGGCGGGACCCACTAGGCGGCGGGCCCCAGCAGTCGGCGGTGAAGCCGGCACCTATAGATGCCGACAACCGGGTCCACACCCGGCTGGATTACCATTGTACCCCTAGGGGGTAGGCCTATATAAACCCCTAGGGCACCCCTACAAAGGGTTCAGCCTCACTGAGACCTTAACACACCCACCCACACACATATAGAGGGATTAAGCTAGGACTAGCCTTGTTCTTCTTCCCCCTCTAGAGAAACAGCTCAAGGAGGAAGCTTGTAGCCACCATTGTTGCTTGAGTGATCATGCGGAGACCCTATAGAGAAGGACTAGGGGTATTATCTCCTAGGAGAGCCCTGAACCTGGGTAAGATTCGCCGGCGGGCATGTTTGCGCCTTATCCCATTTCCTGGCACCGACGACGTATTATTAACCCCCTCCATGATAAGCCATCTGTTGGCATATGTCGCATGACACCGCTGACACGCACTCTCACCCTTCCACCATTGCTAGCCTCTCTAGTACCATGCAACTTTCGTCGGCACCATAAACCCACCATTTACCATCCTCAAAACAGCCACCATACCTACCTATTATGGCATGTCCATAGCCATTCTGAGATATATTGCCATGCAACTTCCTGTCGGTGTACAAAAATAGGGGTGCATCTTTGTACCCCTTTTTCTATGCACGGGTAGTCAGAGCCGCGCCAACGGCCACACCAAGCAGAACGAGGGAGGTGAGCCAAGGTAAGATCGAAGCCCAAGGCAATCAAAGCAACGCCAAGGACAAGACCACAAAGAGCAGAGGGACGAAGGAAGTTCCCTCGGCAAGACCCTTGCCGGGTGGCCTCAGCGGCCCCGGCAAGACTCTTGCCGGGACAGCTCGCCCCGCACCAACAGAGCGAGCCACCCTTGAGCCCACGGCCCATGTGCCATCATCAGCGTGGGGCTAGGACTCGGGAAGGCACCCCTGTGGTGGCATATAGATCTTTGTGAAGACATATTCAAGATCAGATCAGATGACGATGATTCTCGGCAAGATCCTTACCAAGGAAGGCCACCAGACCCCCGGCAAGATCCTTGCCGGGGACGACAACGCGTCACGACGAGACCCTTGCCGGGCCACCCGGCAAGGCCCTCACCAAAGACGCTGGCATGGCCACCACCAAGCCCACGTGAACCAAGCTTCCACCGCCATTAACATGCAGCTGCCAGCCCAACCAGCTGGGCGGGCACCTGCGTGGGAACATGCAGCTCCCAGGCCAACTCATAAACCGCCTGCGTCTCGGCATGCAGATCTTCATGAAGGCTCCACCACCGCGCCAACTCAACTTCCTGCCTGCCTACATGGTGCTGCACGCATCCCCGGCCGAGGCGCGTGTCGAAGCGAGGAGGAGCGGCGACAGACGGGACGGGCCTCGCCCCCGTCCCCGATAAAGTAAGAGGACACCTAAGCGATGCATTAAATGCACCTTGTCCTGTAATATGAGGGATAACCTCATGCCACTGTAGACCTTTCCACCTCCTGTGTGGCAATGTGGCAACCCTTTTTTCCTATAAAAGGAGGCCCGAGGCGACTAGGAGAGGGATTCGGCTCTTTGGAACCACATGCTGACCACAGCTAGTTCGAGAGCTCAAGAACTCCCAGAAATACACCCACCAAAGCAGGACTAGGGTTTTACGCATCCTTGCAGCCCGAACCTAGGTAAGCGATCCTTGTGTTGTCTACTAGCCCTGCTCTCCTCGCAACCCTACGCCCCGCAACCGTACTAGGGATTCTTGTGATCCGATAGGTGTCGTTCCACACCGACATCCTTGGCGCGCTAGGTAGGGGGTGCAATTGTGAGAATCTGGTCTAGTAGTTAGCCTAGCAGTTCTTCGTTGTCATGGCCCCTAAGAAGAAGACGGCCACGGCGGTCGATTCGTTGGGAGCCGAACGACCCGTGCCGGTGCGTACGAGCAGCGGACCGGTCGCAGACAGGACCCGGGTCGCGGCCCGCGAGCACCAGCATCGTCCAAGCAGTCGGAGCCTGGCAAGCGGCATCGTTCGCGCGCCAGACAACCGGCTACACGTCGCCGGATCCAAAGATGGAGTTGGGCCCCCTGCAGGCGGCGTGAGGCCCTCCAGGGGCGTCGTTATGCTGACTCCGGGCGGCGCGGCGACCTCCAGGACACCTACACCGGCGACCACCGCCCATTCTTCTCATGGTGTGCGTGCAGAGCAGCGTCACCACGATAGTGACCCTGGGCACCGCCGTGGGAAGAGCCCGTGCGTCATCGGCAAGATGAGGGGGTTCAGCATGCTCGCTGAAGTGCTGGCGAAAATGGCGCGCAGCCGCTGGGTCGTGACGGAGCTCCTTCTAACGTAGTTAGAAGTCGAAGAGTGTCACGATCCACGCAGCTGTCGCCGCCGCCCACGCCAGTGGAAGCTTTGGCATGCGCACAACTGCTCCTCGACTTCCCTCCTGCTGCGGAGAAGCTCGACGAGCGGAGGGCCACCATCCGGAGCCTCGTCGCTGTCGCAATCAAAGACGATCCGCGACCAGCGGGGCCCTCGGGCCGGCGCTCCACCGAGCCACTACATGCTGGCGCTGGGAGGACCGGGGGAGCTGCGGCCACGATGCACTCTCCTCGCCGGCCACCGCGGGCGTCGGCCCGTCGCGACGACGCTTGTGACAACATCTCCTTAGTGTCGTCCGACCCGTGGACCCTTCGCAACCAGCGCTAGGTCCTTCGGGAGCGAGCTCATGAAGACGCTCGAACCACCGTTGAGCGCCGGCACGAAACGCGCCACCAGTCGGACAAGCGGGCGGGACCCGCTATGGACCACCCGACACCGGGGGGCCCCGGCGGCCTACCTTATGAGGTGGGCTGCCCGGCTTTTACCAGTGAGCTGAGGCAGTTCCAGTGGCCGTCCCACCGCACGTTCAAGCCCGACGTCAGCGAGAAGTACACCGGCAAGACCCATCCGTCCGAGTTCCTCAGCATCTACACCATCGCGATTCAGGCCACTGGGGCTCGCGACGACAAGGTGCTTGCCAACTATTTCCCGCTGATGCTCAATCCCAATGTAATGTCTTGGTTGATGCACTTGCCGGTGGATTCCATTTCGTCCTGGTCAGATCTGTGCCATGAGTTCGTTGGCTCCTTTACAGGAGGCCACCAAGCTCATGGCCAGGCCAGTGATCTGCATATCATTCCCCAGAAGGAAGGGGAGACCCTGCGCAAGTACATCGAGAGATTCAGCCAGGTGCAGTATAACATCCCCGACGTTCATCCCACCGCTATGATTAGCGCGTTCCACCAGAACGTACGCAATCGCAAGATGCGCGAGGAGCTGGCGATGACCAAGGTTAAAGATGTGGCCGAGCTCTACGTTCTGGCCGTTAGGTGCGCCCGGGCTGAAGAGGGAATGAAGTACCCAGGCGAAGACGCCGGCGCGGAAACCGACTCTACTAATGAAGACGGCGCCACCCCGACGAAGATGAGCCAGCGTCGCAACAGGAAACGCAAAGGCAAGGCCGTGCTTGCCATTGAGGGGTCTGACGATACCGATGCCGGCAAGAAGGTCAAGGCAGACGCCACCGACAAGGTGATTGCCGGGTGCGCCGCCTGCCGGGCCCTGGCGGCTACCGACAAGCCAGGAAGCTCCGACAAGCAATACTGCAAGATCCACCGCACCAAGGGCCACGACCTCCAGAATTGCCGACAAGTCGAGCTGATTGCTGAGAAGCAAAAGGCCGAGTACGAAATGCGGGACAAGGAGAAGGACCAGGACGGTGCAGGGGGATCCGGCAAGAAGTGTGGCGGCCAAGGAGGCCGCCCGGGCAAGGACAACCAGCAAGACAGGCCCACCCGGTGCCGCGACAAGAAACAAGAAGATGATGGTCACGGCGAGGACGACGAGTCTGGTGAGCAAGGGTTCTAGAAGGCTACGGAGGCCATGTGCATCGATCGCGGTGCCTTGCTGCATACCTCTCACCGCCGGCTCAAGCAGTGGGCGCGTGAGATTACAACAGCAGAGCCGTCGTTCGACGCTCAGAAGCCGCTCAAGTGGTCCAGCACGCCCCTCATCTTTGACGCCGAGGACCACCCTGACCGCACTACCGCGGTCGGGTGTTTGCCATTGTTGGTCTCGCCAACAATATGCAACCTCAGGGTGAAAAAGATGTTGGTTGATGACGGGGCCAACCTGAACCTGATCTCGCCTGCCGTGATCAAAAGGTTGCAAATCCCTGATGGAGACCTCAAGGAAACGAGCATGTTTGAAGCGGTCAATCCGGGGAGGAGCCAGCCGAAGGGAGAGGTCACACTGCTCATGACATTTGGAGGAGAGTTGAACTACAGGACGGAGAGGATCTCTTTGACGTGGCCGAGATCCCCTTGCCCTACAACGGGATCCTTGGCCGCCCGACATTGGCCAAGTTCATGGCGGCGTCACACTACGCCTACAACATGCTGAAGATGCCCGGGCCGTTGACCGTCATCTCCGTCCCCTCCGACAAGAAGGATGCGCTGATATGCGCCGACCAACTCTACCGGGAAGCAGTTGCAGCAGCTGCCATCAAGGCACCTGCTCCTGCCGCTAACGGCCCGGGATGGAAAAAGGAGCCCGGCAAGACCTGTCGCACCCACTCCGGCAAGCGCACCTCCTCGGAGTGTTGTGCTACCGTTGAGGACGTGCCAGAGAGCTCTACCGACAAGAGCAAGAGATCCAGAGCCGAGCCGCCGCACACCAAGAAGGTGCCCGTCAGGGAGGATGGCACGGGAGGGGCCTTCATCATAGGCTCCACCCTCGACAGCAAATAGGAAGGCGCGCTCGTCACCTTCCTGCGGGAAAATGTCGACGTGTTTGCATGGCAAGCGTCCGACATCCCCGGTGTTCCCAGGGAGGTGATTGAGCACCACCTAGCTGTCTACCCCCACGCGCGGCCCGTCAAGAAAAAGGTTAGAAAGCAGGCTCTGGAAAGGCAGGAGTTCATCACAAAGGAGATCAGGAAGTTGGAAGCGGCAGGTTTGGTGAGAGGGGTGCTCCACCCGACGTGGTTGGCCAATCTAGTAGTGGTGCGCAAGGCGAATGGGAAGTGGAGGCTGTGTATTGATTACACAGATATTAACAACGCTTGCCCTAAGGACCCCTTCCCATTGCCGCGCATCGACCAGATTGTTGACTCCATAGCCGGGTGTGATATGTTATCATTCCTCGACGCCTACTCAGGCTACCACCAAATCTTCATGACAAGAGAGGATGAAGAGAAGACGGCATTCATCACCCCATGTGGTATGTATTGCTTTTTACGGATGCCTTTCAGGTTGAAGAGTGCCGGCTCAACTTTTGCAACAGCAGTCCAAATTGGTTTTGAACCTTAGCTCCATAGAAATATGGAGGCCTACATGGATGACATAGTGATCAAAACCAAGGACAGGCCAACTCTTGTGCAAGACCTGGAAGAGACATTTGCTAATCTGCGCAAGGTCAACCTCAAGCTGAAATCTGAGAAGTGCATCTTCGGCGTTCCGTCCGGCAAGCTTCTCGGATTATTTGTGTCGCAACGTGGGATCGAGGCAAACCAAGACAAGATCAAGGATATTGAGCAGATCGAGGCGCCCAAGCAGATCAAGGATGTGCGTCGGCTCACCAGCTGCGTTGCCGCCATGAGCCGGTTCATCTCCAAGTCCGCCGAGCGCACCCTTCCCTTCTTCAAAATCTTGAAGAAGGCAGGCCCAATAGAGTGGACACCAGAAGCCGAGGCAGCACTACAAGATCTGAAGAAATACCTTTCCTCCACGCCGATGCTGGTTGCGCCTAAACCACAAGAGCCGTTGCTGCTGTATCTGGCGGCGACGAATCGAGTGGTCATCGCCGCACTGGTGGCATAGAGGGAGGTCGACGAGGAGGCAGCAATGGCGGTAGAACCAGTGGATGGCAAGCCAAATATTCCCCCGGCAGGGCCTGGTGCCGAAAAAGCGCGGCCCCCGGCAGAGTCTGGTGCCACCAAGGCAATGCCCACGCAGTCGAGTGAAGTGATGCCAAAGAAGAAGATAATGCAGCACCCGGTTTAGTTTGTCAGCTCCCTCTTGCAGGGGCTAGGTCGAGGTATTCCGGCATGCAAAAATTGCTCTTAGGCCTCCTTATGGCCTCAAGGAAGGTGCGTCACTACTTCTAGGCCCACGAGATCACCGTCGTCACCCGCCTCCCGTTGCAACGGATACTGCACAACCCGGACGCAACTGGAAGGATTGTGGAATGGGCCTTGGAGCTGTCAAGTTTCGGTTTGATGTTTGAAAGTACCTCGACAATTCAGAGCAGAGTCCTGGCGGAATTCATCGCAGAATGGACCTTGACGCACGACGAAGAGGTCCAGGAGACCACTCTCCCCGGCAAGGAAGCAGACCGCGACTGGATCATGTACTTTGATGGGGCCTTCTCGCTGCAAGGCGCCGATGCCGGTGTGCTACTCGTCGCACCCACCGGAGAACACCTCAAGTACGTGATCCAAATGCACTTCCCCAGGGAGATGTCCACCAACAACACCGCCGAGTACGAGGGATTGCTTGCCAGTCTCAGGATCGCGGCAGACCTCAGGGTTCAGAAGCTCATCGTCAGGGGTGAGTCGCAGCTCGTTGTCAGGAAGGTCAATAAGGATTATCAGAGCCCATTGATGGAAGCCTACGTAGATGAGGTGAGGAAGCTGGATGAACGCTTTGACGGTATCCAGGCGGAGCACGTCCCCCGAGCGGAGAACGACATCACCGATTACCTGTCAAAGCGTGCCGCATTCAAGCTACCTATCGAACTAGGTACCTTTTTGCTCCGATTAACTCAACCATCTGTCGAACCATCAGAGGGGCAGAACAAGCGGAGGAAATCAGGTCCCAGCAAGTACTTTCCTACCGAGCCCCCTGGGGCTGCCGGCAAGGGTGCTGCCACGGACGCTGAGCCTGCCCAAGAGCGACTGGCTCCGACAGGGCGTCAAGCCCTGGACATAGAGACAGCCGCTCTCATGGTGGAAGAAATGCCTTTGGTTCTTGTCGTCGAGCCCAAGGCTCCGACATGGGCATAGCATACCGTCCACTTCCTCCAAACAGGGGAGCTTCCTGAGGAGCAGGAAGAAGCATAGAAAGTAGCCCGTCGGTCTGCCCTGTACCAGTTCGTCGATGACGTCCTGTACTGGAGGAGGCCAAATGGTGTGAAACTCAAGTGCATCCTCCTGGAGGAAGGACTGGAGCTGTTGGCGGAGATACATGGAGGCATATGTGGCTCCCACATAGGGTCAAGGGCCCTTGCCGGGAAGGCATTCCGACAAGGTTTCTTCTGGCCCACCGCCCTCCAGGATGCGACAACACTTGTAACCAAGTGTGAAGTGTGCCAGTTCCATTCAAGGAAGCTTCATCAGCCGGCTCAAGCCCTTCAAACAATCCCTCTCTCCTTGCCATTCTCGGTCTGGGGGCTCAATATACTGGGCCCTTCCCCCGCGCCGGCGGGGGCTTTGAGTACTTGTACGTTGCAATCGACAAGTTCACAAAGTGGCTGGAAGTGGAAGCAGTGAGGAAGGTGACTGCTCAGTCAGCCGTCAAGTTCTTCAAAGGACTGGTCTACCGTTTTGGTGTGCCAAACAGAGTCATCACCGACAGCTGCACGCAGTTCACGAGCCACACCTTCTTGCAGTGCATCCAAGACCTCGGCAGCAAGGTCTATTTTGCTTCCCTGGAACATCCACGGAGCAACGGCCAAGCGGAGAGGGCAAATGCTGAAGTGTTGCAGGGCCTAAGAATGAAGACATTTGACAAGCTACACAAGAGTGGAAGGCGCTAGATTGATGAGTTGCCGACGGTTCTTTGGTAGATCAGGACGATGCCAAATCGAGCCACCGGCCAGACACCTTTTGCCCTGGTATACGGGGCAGAAGCAGTTCTCCCCATGGAACTCATATACGGGTCACCTTGAGTGCTCGCTTATGATGAGCTTGAGCAAGAGCCGTTCTGCCAAGATGACGCGACGCTCCTTGAGGAAGATCGTCTTCGGGCGGCTGTGAGAGCGGCACGCTACAAGCAAGCCTTGCGCTGCTATCATAGATGCAAGGTTCATGCCCTAAGCCTTGAGAAAGGCGACCTTGTTCTTCGGCGCATTCAGTCGGCCAAGAATTCCAAGAAGTTGACGCCGAAGTGGGAAAGCCCTTATCGGGTAATGCGAGTCACCAGGCCCGGCGCAGTCCACCTGGAGACCAAAGATGCCGTCCCAGTGAGCAACTCCTGGAACATCGAGCATCTTCGCAAGTTTTACCCATAAGGCGCGGCTTGCCAGGCCTCCCAGCAAGCCACCTTTTGTACAAGCTTTGTCGACAAGCCATGTGACCCTTTGTACAAAGCCAAGCGCAGACCCTGAGCATAAATAAATGAAGCGCTGGCGCCCTAAGTTATAGCATGCATGCTAGGTCGAGTCTCTTCCTTGGTTAGGGTTGACAGTGCTTAGCGGCGACTAACCCCTAGCCTAGAGGCCGAGTGCGCATTTGTCTGTTCCTTTTCGGTCCTCCTTGGATTCGCAGGGCACGTGAGCACTTCTGCTGAGCTACTCGAAAAGAAGGAAACAGACCGGCGCCCCACCCCGGCAAGACAGAGTTTCCGGGGGCTGCAAGCACGAGGATCCAACCGCGACAATATGAGATTGCCAAGGGCTGCGGATCAGGATAAGTCTTTTATCCTCTGTCATGCATTTCGGAACCGGACTGGGGCATGTGAAACCTCGTTTTTATCTCTAGCCTGCCGTGCTCACCTTTTTTCCTATACCTAGGGATTATTTCCTAGGTCCGGATTTGGTCGTAGCCGCGGCGGCAAGGGGGTGGGACGAGGAGCCTAAAGCCCACTTCATCCCTACCTCCTCCAAGGGTGCGAGAATGGTCGAGTGGAGTGGGGGGGACAGCAAGGCCTGTTGCCGGCAGAAAAATGTTTATCTTAAAACAATAACAAGGATTCACTCCTTGTCACGGGACTTACCTGCGAATGACAAACCCGACAAGCATCCCTTTTTCATTAAAAACGTCCCATACACATACAGTTCGTGCGAGATGAAAAACATGAGCAAGGGGATTGCAAGTTTTATATTTAACAAAGGCTCGTAGGCTTACAAGCTAAAAAAAGAGATAAGATGCCCGTAATCCCTTTCTTGTCCCGCTCCTTAGGAGGCAGGTCAAGGAGGAGAAAGGGCAAAAGGGGCGCCTAGGCGAGCTATGAGCAACGGAAAGCACCAAGAGAACATCTCGGTGGCCACCCACGGGCAGGCCGGTGATGACGGTGCCGGAAAAGGAGCTAGAAGACAAGGTGGCCGGACCAGAAATACGCGATGAAGGTGTCGGTGCCCACGTACTCCGAGTTGATGGCCTTGCCGTCCGCCCTCTTCCTCTTCTGCAGCCTCCCGACGCCAGCCGCCCAAGGAGACAGCCCCGCAAGGTTCAAGGAGATGGCGCTGCCCCCGACCAGCTTCTGCCGGAGGAGCGGCCAGGTGCAGATGCTGCTGCTGCCACACCCGCCCAGTCACGAGTCCGGCTAGCCACCGGAGCTTCCACCACCTGCACATAGGGGCAATCTGGTTATTTCCGGGGAATATGATCCTCTGTTCGCCGCCGTTCTCAACGACAACCAGAGTGTTAGGGGCTACTATCTACACAGGGCACAACTAACATGTGCAGTACTATCACATATTATCTCACATACCTCAAAGCCAGTCAGTAGACTCATAAAGGCTTCATGTAATCCACTTTCGGCGGACGAGATTCTCTCCATCACCGTACCCATCAGCATACGGTGTTCTTCTGAGATGGCCGCTCGCCCCACCAACTCCCTCAGAACATCCGACCGCACACCCAGCGGTGCCAGACTCTTTTGTCTGCTCTCTTCGGGAGCCGGACGCTGGGGACTTCGAGGGTCTATGGGATTATCTTCTGGCCTCACCGGATCTGGAGAGGCCCTCCGTGACAACACTTCGGGGTCGCCCGCTTCTTGAGCGGAGGAGTCCGGGGGAGGCGTTTCACTCTCCATCATCTCTGGAAGAAGATCCCCCAAAGACGAGCTCATCTGAGAGGGGCTAAGGCCCAAACTGCAAGATATATGCGGTGGTTATTTTCTCAGAAAAAGATAGCATACATTTACTACTAAAGTATTTTGGATCACTTACGACTCGTTGGAGGGCTGATCCCCCCGTGGACTTTGTGCGGTAAAAGCACCCGCCGAGGCAGGACCCTCTGTGGGAGACTTCTTCTCCCGTTTGTAGGCTTCGGCTTCCGGATCCTCGGAAGCAGTCCTTTTCCTCCCCCGGTTGTCCTCCTTCGTGGAGACGCTCATTCCCTCGGTTGGAACGGGCAGCGATGGGGGCCCGCGTCCGCCCATATTATCCCCCCGGTATCTTCCTTCAGGGGCTCCGGGCAAGGTGCAACCTCAAGCATCTTGTCCAATACCGGATTTTCCAAACCCTCAGGGAGGGGGGCGAAACACCGAATCATCTTCGCCTTTGTTAACCAGTCCTGGTCAAAAAGCGAACTCTCAGAAATAACTTCGTGACGAATAAAAGACACAGTGTTCGGCCAGAGGGTTTCTTACTTGTTTGGCGGCACGGTTACTGCTCAGGCCCACGTCCTCGGTAATATCCGGACACTCTACTTGAGGTCCGAAGAATGAATTGTACATCTCCTCGTGCGTCAGGCCGAGGAAACTTTTAATGGCACGCGGTCCCTCTGGGTTTAACTCCCACAAGAGAAGGGGACGGCGTTTGCAAGGCTGGACTTGGCGAACCAGCATAACTTGTATTACCACAGCCAAATTGAAATCTCCCTCGAAAAGATCTCGGATGCGGCTTTGCAATATAGGCACGTCCTTGGCTGGACCCCAGCTCAGACCTCTGCTAATCCATGACATCAGTTGTGGTGGGGGGCCCGAGCGGAGAGTGGAGGCAGCCGCCCACTTGGCACTTCTGGGAGCCGTGACGTAAAACCACTCCCGTTGCCATAATTCGGACACCTCTAGAAAGGAACCTTTCGGCCATGGAGCTCCTGCCATCTTGCCTATTGATGCACCTCCGCATGCTGCACGTTGCCTCTCGATCATCTTCGGCTTTACTTCGAAGGTCTTGGGCCACAAGCCGAAGTGAGGGGTAACGCGGAGGAAGACCTCACACACGACAATAAATGTCGAGATGTGGAGAAAGGAGTCCGGAGCTAGATCGTGGAAATCTAGCCCGTAATAGAACATCAAACCCCTGACGAAGGGATCCAGAGTGAGGCCTAGACCTTGGAGGAAGTGGGAGACGAACACGACGTTCTCGTTGGGTTCGGGAGTAGGGACGATCTGCCCTCGAGCAGGCAGCAGATGCGAAACCTCGAGGGTCAGGTATCTGGCCTCCCTCAACTTCTTGATGTCCTCTTCCATAACGGTGGAGGGCATCCATCGGCCTTGAAGGCTGGATCCGGAGATGATTGAAGATCCGGAGCACCTAACCTGGGCTTTGGGTGTTAGAACTCGAGGCGGGGGAAGGGTTCGATTGAGCATGAGAGGGAAAAAGAGAAAACCTTGTCCCTATATAAAGAGGGTGAATATCAAGCGTCCTCTCCGTAGCCGTTTGGGACTTGCCTATAATCTAGGAGTCCTAGACACGGTTGGGTTACCCACGACCGCATTAATGAGAATCCCGTAATAAGGGGACACGATCTCCGCTTTGATAAGACGTGTCGAAAAACTGCCTCGCGTTATGTGCGGGGCTGGTTAAAAGAAACGGTTCGAATAATCACTAGGCCATGACATAACGTCATGCTGCCAAAACAAGCCAGCAAATTAGATCTGCGAAGATATTTTTCTCTCTACGGTGGAATGTGGAACTTATTTTGCAGGGTCGGACACTATCCTCGTATTCAAATTCTTCTGTGATGTATTCGAAGAAGGAACCCGCCTTGCAATGCCGAAGACAATACTGCGCGACAGACTCATTGTCATTGAAGCCTGGTTCAGGGGCTACTGAGGGAGTCCTGGATTAGGGGGTCTCCGGACAGCCGGACTATCTCCATTGGCCGGACTGTTAGACTATGAAGATACAAGATTGAAGACTTCATCTCGTGTCTGGATGGGACTCTACTTGGCGTGGAAGGCAAGCTAGGCAGTACGCATATGGATATCTCCTCCTTTGTAATCGACCTTGTGTAACCCTAACCCTCTCCGTTGTCTATATAAATTGAAGGGTTTTAGTCCGTAGGACAACAATCATAACATACAATCATACCATAGGCTAGCTTCTAGGGTTTAGCCTCTCTGACCTCGTGGTAGATCTACTCTTGTACTACCCATATCATCAATATTAATCAAGCAGGACGTAGGGTTTTACCTCCATCAAGAGGGCCCTAACCTGGGTAAAACATCATGTCCCCTACCTCCTGTTACCATCCGGTCTAGACGCACAGTTTGGGACCCCCTACCCGAGATCCGCTGGTTTTAACACCAACACGGGGCGTCCGGCGCCTAGTCGGACTCGTCCCCGCTGTCCGCCCCGCTGTCCTCCTCGTCGCTCTTGCTTGAGGATGAGCTTCCATCGTCAGAATCTCCATCAGAGGAGCTCTCCACGCATCATTTCAGATGAGTTCCCAAGTCTCCGAAGACCTTGACGGAGAGCAGGTCATCCTCCATTAATTTGAAGTAGAGGACGAGCCCCGCCGTCAGGCTCTGGATGCGGGCAAACGTCTTCCATCCACGGCGGAGATACATAACTCGAGGAGCCGGGAATTCGAAGTCGACCCGCGTGCCCCCGTTCCCGCAGCCCCTCATGTGCAACCTCAGGGTCTGGGGTGAGGCACGCTCCATCACCCGAGCGAACGGAGTGGGGAGACGAAGACGACGATGCGGGGGCCGGTGGAGCCTGATGAAGAACTCGCAAGGCTGGTCTTCAACGTGGCCCTCCATCGGGAAGGGCATCATTGGAAGGGGCGAGGCCGGCGCGCCGCCCCGTCCTCCTCTTCCCCGAGCGATACGACCTCTGCCCTGGCCTCGCCCCCTCCCCCTTCCCCTCACGGTCGGTTCCACCACCACGGGTTCTGGAGGGGGAGGGACGCGCTGTCGAGCGGCGACCCTCGCCGCCACCGTCGAAGCAACAGGGTTCCCTTTCTCCATGGCGGATGAGAGGAAGGAGCAGAAGCAGAAAGAAACAGAAGATGGAAGAATGCGGGGTGCCGTTTCCCGCTTTCTCCTCTTTATAAAGGAACGGGTGTCGGTGTCAAAACCGGCGGATCTCGGGTAGGGGGTCCCGAACTGTGCGTCTAGGCCGGATGGTAACAGGAGGCAAGGGAGACAAAGTTTTACCTAGGTTCGGGCCCTCTTGATGGAGGTAAAACCCTACGTCCTGCTTGATTAATATTGATGATATGGGTAGTACAAGAGTAGATCTACCACGAGATCGGAGAGGCTAAACCCTAGAAGCTAGCCTATGGTATGATTGTTGTGTATGAATGTGTTGTCCTACGGACTAAAAACCTTCGGTTTATATAGACACCGGATAGGGTTAGGGTTACATAGAGTCGGTTACAATGGTAGGAGATCTACATATCCGTATCGCCAAGCTTGCCTTCCACGCCAAGGAAATTCCCATCCAGACACGGGACGAAGTCTTCAATCTTGTATCTTCATAGTCTGGGAGTCCGGCTGAAGGTATAGTCCGGTCATCCGGACACCCCCTAATCCAGGACTCCCTTAGTAGCCCCGGAACTAGGCTTCAATGACGACGAGTCCGACGCGCAGATTGTCTTCAGCATTGCAAGGCGGGTTCCTCCTTCAAGTACTTCATAGAAGATTTTGAACACAAAGATAGTGTCCGGCTCTGCAAAATAAGTTTCCACATATGGCCATAGAGAGAATAATATTTATACAAATCTAATCTGCTGACGTATTCCATAGTGTGACATCACACCACGGCCAAGCCTTTATTTGAATCGTTTTACTGTCCCATCTCAGCGTCTTATGCGAGGCGGTTTCCTTGGCACGTCTTGTTAAAGCAGAGATCGTGTCCCTTTATTCCGGGATTCACATCAATACGGGCGTGGGTAACCCAACCGCTCCATTGATTACGGCGCTTGGGAGATAAGTGAGTTTTACCAGGCTGTGGGGACGCATAGTCGAGTCCACCCATATAAGGGGATAAGGATCCAACTTTTCACCTACGCCTTCTTCCTCCTTTGCCTATCCATTTTCGCGCACTCGAGCTACAGCGCCCAAGTCCGCACTCCCCACCTCAACCTTCTCCAGCCATGTCCGGAGCGGGAGACAAGTGGATGGTCTCCTCCGTTATGGAGGGACACATCAAAAGACTAAGGAAGGCCGGATACTTGTCCAACGACATTGCGCACCGGCTTCCCGAAGAGGCGCAGCTCATCCCTACCCCTAGGCCCCATGAGAGGGTGGTGTTCCTCCCCCATTTCCTCCGTGGACTGGGTTTCCCTCTCCACCCATTTGTCCAGGGGCTCATGTTCTACTATGGCCTGGATTTCCACGATCTGGCCCTGAACTTTGTCATCAACATCTCGGCGTTTATCGTCGTGTGCGAGGCCTTCCTCCACATCCGCCCCCATTTCGGCCTATGGCTCAAGACTTTTAATGTCAAGCCGAAGGTGGTGCGCGGCAACCAGGCGGAGTGCGGAGGCGCCATGGTGGGCAAGATGCCCAACATCTTATGGCTCGAGGGATCCTTTGTGGAGACCCTGAAGGGGTGGCAATCAGGGTGGTTTTACATCATCGAGCCACGCGACCCTAAGTGGGTCGCAGCCCCCAAGTTCCGATCCGGACCCCCAACGCAGCTCACGTCCTGGAAAGAGACGGGCCTGTCATGGGGTAAAAAAGGAGAGCTGGCCGGACTCCAAACATGCGTCCAAACCCTGGTGGACAAGCAGCTCAAGCTTGTCAACGTAGTCCAGGTTATGCTCATCCGCCAGATCCTCCCGTGTCAACAACGGGCTTTCAACCTGTGGGAGTTCGACCCGGCGTGGCACCGAACTTTGAGCAGGCTCTTCGACACGACGTACAAAGATGCATGGAAGGTGCTTTTCAAAGGCGCCGAGGCCCCCGCATCCGCTACCGAGGATCGCGGATTCAGCACGCAGCGTCACGCTCTTGCGGTAAGCTATTTTTACCTTCTACAGGGTATCAGTTTTTCATAGTTTGACTCCATGCGGGATCTAAGCTCCCTTACTTTTGACAGGATTGGCAGGAGACGTCCAGACAAATCAACTGTCCAGCTCCTTTGCCCGAAAGCCCAGCGGACGCTCGTTTGGCGAAGCTGCTGGTTCCGGCACCCTATGTGGTGCCGGAGAAGAAGGCCGCGGGGACTCGAAAGAGTGCCCGGCGCCAGGAGGAGTCGGATCCATCATCCGACGGCTCCAAGACGCACTCCTCCCATGAAGACGAGGAGGAGGAAGAAGAGACCTGTCCCCCCCCCAGTGGGGGAAGGGAAGAAAAGGAAGGCCGCCCCAACTGGGGAGGCCGAAGGGTCCAAGAAGGGGAAAACCCTTCCTCCGGACTACTCCACCGACGCCGACGACGGCAAAGAGGAGTGGCCGCACAGGGCCAAGCCCCTGGCGAAATCGTAAGTATCCGGATACGAGAGTAATTCATAGTATTCCTTTATTGCACAGCTTTCCCTTATGTCGAATACGAATATGCAACCCACCAAAAGACCGGCTCGACGCGTCGTCGAGTGATTCACTGGACTTGTCGGGCGTGAATTCGCTTCCGACGGCTTCCTCCCCCCGCCCTACGGACGACGCCGAAGTGTTGTCCCAACAGGTTCCAAGCCAGGAGGAGGTGGTCCTGGAGGCGCCGCAAGGCGACCTCCCGGACTCCAGGGGTGAAGGGGATAAAATCTCCCAGGGCTCCAAGTCTAGCTCCAGGCCGGACACCGCTCCGGAACCTTCAAAGGTTCCAGAGTCTGGCGGTCGACCTCCTTCCAAGAGGAGCAAGCCCTCCATGCTGGTGACCCCCGTTCAACCGGGGGCGCCGGACAATCTGTTGGAGGCGCTCCAAGGCGCCTCCATCGATGAGGAGCACCGCACCATTATGAGTGTGGTGGTCCAGAAGGTTCAGTCCGCCAAGAGCGGACTGACTCAAGCTTGTGCTAGCCTTTTAACAGGGTTTGAGGTAAGTAAAGAATGTGTAAATAATATTACCGCATAGACAGTAGCCCCTGATGCTCTGTTTGGTGTTCGGGAAGAAAAGCCGAATAGAGGATCAAATGAATTTCGCAAGAGTCTAACAAAAAAGAGTCAATATGTGTGTGTAGGCATCTCTGCTGGCGTCCGCCGCACAGACTGCGGAAGTGGACATGCTAAAGCAGAACCTCGAGCAGTCCGAGCAAGAGCTCGAGCGTGTCAAGAAGCAGCTCGAGGACAAGGAAGGTTAGAAATACCTTGTTTAAATATATATAAAAAGGTGCAATTGCAAAAAATGACAGGATTATCGTGGCTATTGTAGGGGCCACGTCTGTGGTGGCGGCCCTTAAGTAAGCGCTGCTCGAGGCCGAGAAGACGGCGGCCACGGAGTGCACCGAGCGGGAGAAGTATGAGGCCGAGGTTGGCAAGGTGCGGCAAGAGCTCCAGGCTCTCATGGGAAAACATGAGAGTTTGGAGCTTGACTCAAAGACGCGAGCGTCCGAACTTGCGGTGGCTATTGAAAATGCCAAGTCTGCCAAGGCCGAATCCCAGAAGGCCCTCCAGGAGTTGGATGAGGTGAAGAAGATAGCGGCGAGTAAGGCCTTCTTTATGCAAAGCAAACACATAAACGTAAGTTACTTGTTACTTACCCGAATCCGGAGCTCTCCAGGAGCGTTCACAGATCTTCCCCATAGCGTGTCTAATGCCGCCGCATTCTATCGGGCCGAGGAGGGCCGCTCGACAGAGAGAATGTTCTGGTCTCAGTATGCTGAGGCCGGACACCCCGTGCCCCTGAGCAACCAACTGAAGCAACTGGTCGAGCTCCACAAGGCGGCCGAACAGGCCATGAAGGGCCTCATAGTACGGCTGTGGCCTCGAGAGGCTCAGCGTGGGAGCTATTTCGGGCTGGTGTGGCGGCAGGTGGAGTCTTGTGCAAGGCTCGAAGTCATCAAGCGCTCCGTCTGCATTGAAGGTGCCCGTAGGGCCCTTTCCCGTGCTAAGGTGCACTGGGGCAAGCTGGATGCTGAGAAGCTTGTGAAGGACGGGCCACCACCAGGGAAAGAGCATCGCAAGCCCGAGAATTATTATAAGGATGTTCTGAAGGGTGCCTGCCTTGTGGCAGATGAATGTTCCAGAGATGTAATTTTTCAGTAAAACTCACTCGTTTTGTCCTGTGCGCTGAAAACTTGTTCATAAGCGCTAAGCAATGCTGTTGGAATTTAAAATATTACCTTCTGTGCGCCTGTTTATCAATTCTGAGAGATGGCGAGTCGTCGGCTTCTGCCCCCGTGCCGCTAGTGCTGGGGTGTTCGGGGATAAACCTAAGCGCTCTTTTTCCCATGTTTGGGTCCTTCGAGGGAGGCACTCATCACAACGAACAAGGCAATCGGACTATAATGCGTGAACACTCTCACTTAGCCATAGAATTCTATAATTTTAAATTTCGGAGAAGCCCCTGGTATTCGGAAGACCGAGTTCGGGGCGCTATCCACGCCTTGGCCGGACAGAGCCGACTCCTTGCTCTAAGCGGCATAAGTCTTTAGGGACTCGAAAAACCTCTCGAACAACGACCAGCTCTCGCTTCATCATGACAGCCAGTTTTAGCTTTCTCTACTGAGGTGCTCGACCCAGCTCAACTGGGGCACAATCGCAGTAGTTCGCCTAGTGCTACCTTAGCCGATATAGCGGAACGTAAGGCACCAAAACATAGGAGCCGGGCAAACCCAACATTTGACCAAAGACATGATTTGGAGCCGATGCATATAATGCAATAAGTTCGGGGTGCCGCACTTGTTAAAGTGCTCGGACTTCTCACACCATATTCAGGGGTACTAAAGCCCCTGGCGTATTTTGGCCGTACCAATGTGTACGGGTGCAACATGTCGTTTAGGGAACATATATTTGTAAAAAAGAGTAATGCAAAAATAGACAAAAGCTATGCATTGTTTATTAAAAAGGGGTGCGATCAAAGCAGGACGATACAAAAAATGCTAGAAGCAAAAGGTTGGACTATTTAACATGTCCGTTCTAGGGGCAGGCTGCGGAATGGTATGCAAGACAGGTATACTACTCGTGATAGATACCACCTGGGAGTTCTGTAATGCGGCATGGATTGTCTGCTTCCCTGGTTCTTGCATCGTTTGTGCGGCAATTGAACTGCCGAACAGGCCTTCCGTAGAATGGAGTCCTGAAAGTAAGATAAAATTAAAAAATCGGCAGCCCCTGGTGTGGTTTAAGCCGTGTTTCGGGCGTGCCGTGGTGGTGCCCCTCCCCCTGTACCCACTATACGTTCGGAACGTGCCAAGCGGTCTTGTTGTAGGTTACCCAGGCCGCGCTTGATGGTGTTCGGACATTTAATGACCAGACTGGAGAATTGCCTGGAGAGGCTGCTTTGTGGTTCCGCTGCAAGGGCCGCCGTGTGCTCCTCCGTTCGGAGGGAGCGTTCGGTGTTTCCATTGACCGTGATTACTCCTCGAGGGCCTGGCATCTTGAGCTTAAGGTACGCGTAGTGCGGTACTGCATTGAACTTGGCGAATGCGGTTCGCCCGAGCAGTGCGTGATAGCCACTGCGGAATGGGACTATGTCGAAGATTAACTCCTCGCTTCGGAAATTATCCGGAGATCCGAAGACCACTTCAAGTGTGACTGAGCCTGTATAGTTGGCCTCTACACCTGGTATTACGCCTCTAAAGGTCGTTTTGGTGGGCTTAATCCTCGAGGGATCTATGCCCATTTTCTGCACTGTATCCTGGTAAAGCAGGTTCAGGCTGCTGCCACAGTCCATAAGGACTCTAGTGAGATGAAATCCATCAATAATTGGGTCTAAAACCAATGCGGCGAATCCGCCATGACGGGTGCTAGTGGGATGGTCCTTTCGATCAAAGGTGATCGGGCAGGAGGACCATGGGTTGAACTTTGGGACGACTGGCTCTACCGCGTATACGTCCCTTAACGCGCGCTTCCGCTCCCTCTTGGGGATGTGGGTTGCGTATATCATGTTCACCATCCGCACTTGTGAGGGAAAACCCTTCTGTCCACTGTTGTTCGGCGGCCGGAGCTCTTCATCGTCATCGCTATGCAGCCCCTTGTCTTTATTTTCGGCATTTAACTTGCCTGCCTGCTTGAACACCCAACAATCCCTGTTGGTGTGATTGGCCGGCTTTTCGGGGGTGCCATGTATCTGGCACAAGCGGTTGAGTATTCGGTCCAAACTGGACGGGCCCCTAGGATTTCTGTTGAATGGCTTTTTCCGCTGACCGGATTTATAGCCTCTGAATCCGGCATTAACTGCCGTATCCTCAGTATTGTCGCCGTTAATACGGCACTTTTGCTTGTTGTGACGCGACCTGCCACTATTGTCCCTGGTATCTGAATTACCAGGGTTCTTGGTTATATTGTTGCTACGAGCAAGCCAGCTGTCCTCTCCTGTACAAAAGCGGGTCATGAGTGTTGTGAGTGCTGCCATAGATTTCGGCTTTTCCTGTCCAAGGTGCCGGGCAAGCCACTCATCACAGATATTGTGCTTGAAGGCTGCTAGGGCCTCTGCGTCCGGGCAGTCGAATATTTGAGTTTTCTTTGTTAGGAACCATGTCCGGAATTGCCTGGCCGATTCCTCTGGCTGCTGAATTACATGGCTTAGGTCATCGGCGTCTAGTGGTCGCACATAAGTGCCCTGGAAATTGTCGAGGAATGCGGCTTCCAGGTCCTCCCAACAACTGATTGATCCTGCTGGCAAGCTGTTAAGCCAATGCCGAGCTTGTCCTTTAAGCTTGATTGGGAGGTATTTGATGGCGTGGAGATCATCGCCACGGGCCATGTGGATATGAAGGAGATAATCCTCGATCCATACCGCAGGATATGTTGTGCCATCATATGGTTCGATGTTTACGGGTTTGAAACCCTCGGGGATTTGATGATCCATTACTTCTTCTGTGAAGCATAGTGGGTGTGCGGCGCCTCTGTACTGGGCTATATCACGACGTAGCTCCAATGAGCTTTGTCTACTATGTTCGGCCCTACCGGATTTGTGTCCAGCGTGACGGTTATCATCTCGAGTCATGGGGCGCCCACGCGATCCGTAGATCGATCTTGTTTGCCTTGCCTTGTCCTCCAACATATCTCGCAGGTTTGGCGCATTTTCCCGTGCCTTGGTACGGCGTGCGGCTTGAGTGGAGGGCCAAAAGGCCTCTCTATCGCGGCCACGAGGTGGCCGGTCAGCCATATCAAGTGCTGTTGATGTAGGTTTACGTGCTTCCTCCTCTAATCGGGGTAGCAACCTGCACTTTGGGTAGCTCCTGGAGGGGCGTTCGAGTTTATGCTCTTCGGCTGCGAGGACTTCAGTCCATCTGTCGACTAACAAATCTTGATCAGCGCTAAGCTGTTGCTGCTTTTTCTTGAGGCTTCTTACCATGGCCATAAGCCTGCGTTGAAAACGCTCTTGCTCGACGGGATCCTCTGGCACGACAAATTCATCGTCGTCGAGGTTTGCCTCGTCTTTGGAGGGAGGCGTATAGTTATCGTCCTCGACCTCTCTGTCTGCCGCTCTCTCATGAGGGCTGGCTTCTCCATCCTCGTGTGCTTAATCTTGCTGGAGGGAGTTTTCTTCGGCGCTCTCCGGAGTATTATTATCTCCCATGTTGGAATTGCCGTATTTGTTGTGGCAGGATTTTGAGCGGCGCCGCTGACGCTGGCGCTTAGGCTGTTTCTTGGAGGGGTCATCCTCCGCTGTTCCATCGCCATCTCCTTCTTTTGGGGTGTCCACCATGTATATGTCATATGACGAGGTGGCGTTCCAGGGCCCAATAGGTGCTGGTTCTTCATCGTCTCCTGCATTGGCGTCCATATCGTCGAAGTCTTCGAAGTCGAAGTCGAGCATGTCAGTTAAATCGTCGACAGTGGCTACAAAGTGGGTGGTGGGTGGGCTTTGAATTTCTTCATCGTCCGTATCCCAACCTTGCTGACCGTAGTTCGGCCAGGGCTCTCCTGATAGAGAGAGAGACTTTAGTGTCTTCAGAATATCGCTGAAAGGCGAGTGCTGAAAGATATCCGCAGCAGTAAACTCCACGATCGGCGCCCAATCGGATTCGATCGGCAGGGGCGCGGAGGGTTCAGAGTCCGGAGAGGAGTCCGGCTCCCTGGAGTCACAAGTCTCGCGAAGTGCGGGGCTGGTGTTCGGCTCGATCGTCGTTGGGATCGCAGCCCCCGAGGCGGCGTCCAACCACCCATCCTCAATCGGCGTAGTAGGCTCCGAATTAAGGGTCGAAGCCGATGCGGGTGCGGCCTCCAGGGCACTGTTCGGCGGCAGAGCTAGATCATGCTCATCGTGATAGTGCGGTGCGCTTGACAGTGGCTTGAATCCGTCAAAGGTCAAGTCCCCGCGGATGTCAGCCCTGTAGTTTAAACTTCCAAATCTGACCTGACGGCCAGGGGCATAGCTTTTGATCTGCTCCAGATGGCCAAGTGAATTGGCCCGCAGTGCGAAGCCGCCGAAGACGAAGATCTGTCCGGGGAGGAAGGTCTCACGCTGGACTGCATCACTATTGATGATCGTAGGAGCTATCAAGCCTAACGGTGACGACACAGAGGAACTCTCAATGAAAGCACCAATGTCGTTGTCAAAACCGGTGGATCTTGGGTAGGGGGTCCCGAACTGTGCGTCTAGGCCGGATGGTAACAGGAGGCAAGGGACACGAAGTTTTACCCAGGTTCGGGCCCTCTTGATGGAGGTAAAACTCTACGTCATGCTTGATTAATATTGATGATATGGGTAGTACAAGAGTAGATCTACCACGAGATCGGAGAGGCTAAACCCTAGAAGCTAGCCTATGGTATGACTGTTGTGTATGAATGTGTTGTCGTACGGACTAAAACCCTCCGGTTTATATAGACACCGGATAGGGTTTGGGTTACATAGAGTCGGTTACAATGGTAGGAGATCTACATATCCGTATCGCCAAGCTTGCCTTCCACACCAAGGAAAGTCCCATCCGGACACGGGACGAAGTCTTCAATCTTGTATCTTCATAGTCTGAGAGTCCGGCTGAAGGTATAGTCCGGCCATCCGGACACCCCCTAATCCAGGACTCCCTCAATGGGGTCGAGGCTCTGCCGCCCCGCTCGGCCAATCCAGACACCGGAGGCGCGGGGAATCAGGACCAACCCGCCGCCCAACCAGCGGCGGACCGGTTTCTCGCCTCCATTGTTTGCGACCACAAGGACGTGTGGCAGACATGCAGAACTGAGGGGACGGGTGAGGCGACCTCTCCCCACCCCATGATCGTGGGGAGTGGACGCCTTGAAGAACGCACCCCGACCCCGCTCAGTAAATGAGCCGTGCCTCCACGCCTCCCTCTTTTTACGGGGAAGACGTGAGCCGCCTCTTTACTGCAATGTGACGCATGCATGTGGAAACAGTCCCACGCATGCCGCCCACGTCATGCACACCCCTCCATGCCGTGCCTCGCGCGCGGGTCGTGGGAGGCGGAGCGCGCGAAGAGTCTTACCACGGTAAAAACAGCCCCACCTGCCCGTGCACCGTTTTGGGCCTGGCCCAACAACGCGTCGCGCTTATGTGTGGCCCAGGCCCGGGGGCTCCTGTCGGTGTACAAAAATAGGGGTGCATCTTTGTACCCCTTTTTCTATGCACGAGAAGTCAGAGCCGCACCCACGGCCACACCAAGCAGAACGAGGGAGGTGAGCCAAGGTAAGATCGAAGCCCAAGGCAATCAAAGCAACGCCAAGGCCAAGACCACAAAGAGCAGAGGGACGAAGCAAGTTCCCCTGGCAAGACCCTTGCCGGGTGGCCTTGGCGGCCCCGGCAAGACTCTTGCCGGGATAGCTCGCCCCGCACCAATAGAGCGAGCCACCCTTGAGCCCATGGCCCCAGTGCCATCATCAGCGTGGGGCCAGGACTCGGGAAGGCACCCCTGTGGTGGCATATAGATCTTTGTGAAGACATATTCATGATCATATCAGATGACGACGATTCTCGGCAAGATCCGTGCCAAGGAAGGCCACCAGACCCTCGGCAAGAACCTTGTTGGGGACGACAACACGCCACGGCGAGACCCTTGCCGGGCCACCCGGCAAGGCCCTCGCCAAAGACGCCGGCAAGGCCACCGCCAAGCCCACATCAAGCAAGCTTCCATCGCCGTTCACATGTAGCTGCCAGCCCAACCAGCAGGGCGGGCACTTCCGTGGCAACATGCAGCTCCCATGCCAACTCATCAAGAGCCTGTGTGGCGGCATCCAGATGTTCGTGAAGGCTCCACCACCGCGCCAACTCAGCTACCTGCCTGCCTACATGGCACCACACGCATCCCCGGCCGAGGCGCGTGTCGAAGCGAGGAGGATCGGCGACGGACGGGACGGGCCTCGCCCCCGTCCCCGATAAAGTAAAAGGACACCTAAGTGATGCATTAAATGCACCTTGTCGTGTAGTACGAGGGATAACCTCGTGCCACTGTAGACCTTTCCACCTCCTTTGTGCCACTATGGCAACCCCTTTTTCCTATAAAAGGAGGCCCGAGGCGACGAGGAGAGGGATTCGGCTCTTTGGAACCACACGCTGACCACAGCTAGTTCGACAGCTCAAGAACTCTCAGAAATACACCCACCAAAGCAGGACAAGGGTTTTACGCATCCTCGCGGCCCGAACCTGGGTAAACGATCCTTGTGCTGTCTACTAGCCTTGCTCTCCTCGCAACCCTACGCCCCGGCAACCGTAGTAGGGATTGTTGTGATCCCATAGGTGTCGTTCCACACTGACACTTCCCACCGTTTTGTTTATTATGACACACTCCATCATTGTCATATTGCTTTGCATGATCATGTAGTTGACATCGTATTTGTGGCAAAGCCACTGTTCATAATTTTTCATACATGTCACTCTTGATTCATTGCACATCCCGGTACACCGCCAGAGGCATTAACATAGAGTCATATTTTGTTCTAAGTATCGAGTTGTAATTCTTGAGTTGTAAATAAATAAAAGTGTGATGATCATCATTATTAGAGCATTGTCCCAGTGAGGAAATGATGATGGAGACTATGCTTCCCCCACAAGTCGGGATGAGACTCCGGACAAAAAAAAGAAAAAAGGAGGCCATAAAAAAAGAGAAAAGGCCCAAATAAAAAAATGAGAGAAAAAGAGAGAAGGGCCGATGCTACTATCCCTTTTCCACAGTTGTGCTTCAAAGTAGCACCATGATCTTCATGATAGAGAGTCTCTTATGTTGTCACTTTCATATACTAGTGGGAATTTTTCATTATAGAACTTGGCTTGTATATTCCAACGATGGGCTTCCTCAAAATGCCCTAGGTCTTCGCGAGCAAGCAAGTTGGATGCACACCCACTTAGTTTCTTTTGTTGAGCTTTCATATACTTATAGCTCTAGCGCATCCGTTGCATGGCAATCCCTACCCACTCAGATTAATATCTATTGATGGGTATCTCCATAGCCCGTTGATACGCCTAGTTGATGTGAGACTATCTTCTCCTTTTTGTCTTCTCCACAACCACCATTCTATTCCACCTTTAGTGCTATATCCATGGCTCACGCTCATGTATTGCTAGAAGATTGAAGAAGTTTGAGAACATCAAAAGTATGAAACAATTGCTTGGCTTCTCATCGGGGTTGTGCATGATTTAAATATTTTGTGTGATGAAGATAGAGCATAGCCAGACTATATGATTTTGTAGGGATAACTTTCTTTGGCCATGTTATTTTGAGAACACACAATTGCTTGGTTAGTATGCTTGAAGTATTATTATTTTTATGACAATATTAAACTTTTGTCTTGCATCTTTCGGATCTGAATATTCATACCACAATAAACAAAATTACATTCAAAATTATGTTTGGTAGCATTCCACATCAAACATTGTGTTTTTATCATTTACCTACTCAAGGACGAGCAGGAATTAAGCTTGGGGATGCTTGATACCTTTCCAACGTATCTATAATTTTTTATTGTTTCATGCTATTATATTATCTGTTTTGGATATTTAATGGGCTTTAATATGCACTTTTATATTATTTTTGGGACTAACCTATTAACAGAAGGCCCAGTGCAAATTGTTGTCTTTTGCCTATTTCAGTGTTCCGTAGAAAAGGAATATCAAACAGAATCCAAACGGAATGAAATCTTCGCGAGGATCTTTTTTGGAACAAACGCGATCCAGGAGACTTGGAGTGGAGGTCAAGGAATTAACGAGGCGACCATGAGGTAGGGCAGCGCGCCCCCACCCTCGTGGGCCCCTCATAGCTCCACCGACCTACTTCTTTCGCCTATATATACTCTTATATTGTTGGGTGGTAGGTGCGACATATGCCAACGGGTGGCTTATCATTGTGGGTGCCAGTAAGACATCGCCAGTGCCTGGAAACGGGATGAGGCGAAGACATGCACGCCGGCGAATCTTACCCAGCTTCGGGGCTCTCCGTGGAGATAACACCCCTACTGCTGCTCTGCGGGGTCTCCGCATGATCATTAGATGAATAAGTAGCTACACGATGCTCCTTGAGCTGTTTGGTGAGAGGAGGAAGAAGGGCATAGCTCGCTCTCTTCTCCTCCCTATGTGGTGTCTAAAACTAGCAGGGATCAACCCTTTGCATGGGTGTCCTGGGGGGTTTATATAGGCCTACCCCCGGGGGTACAATGGTAATCCGGCTGGGCGTGGGGCCCAGCTGTCTGTGTCTACGCTCGCCAGCTTCTGCGCCGGCTGCTGGGGCCCGCCGGCTGGTGGGTCCCGCCGGCTGCCGGCTCCTTGGTAGACAGCCAGGCCCCACTGTCTAGGGCCTGGTCGGGGGCTGATTACTGTTGCTCAATCCTGGTGACGAGGGCTTCGTCAAGGTGGGTGTGGCTACAGTGCCGCCGCCCGGCGGGAGATCACTGTAGCCTCACCGCTTCTTGTCTCCTTAATGGGGCATCTCCTTCGAGGGAGGTGGCAAGCCGGCTATGGAGAGCCGTCCTTGTCTTGGGACGACTGGAGGAGGCATGGCCGCCATCGGGTGTCTTTCTGCCCGAAGGGGCCCACCGCCCGTGGGCCGCGCTGGCGGCCCGTCGTGGATGACATCAGGGTCAACGTGGCAACAGTGCCGCGCCGGACGGGCCACGTCCACCCGTACAGCGCATTGTGCCAGTCGTGCTCCTGGATTCGAGGGTGGCAGGCTTCACTGTAGCCACGCCCCGTCACATCGCCGTTATGTGGATGCAGACTCCGAGGGTACGGTCTTGACCACTTTTTGGGAGCCGGCTTCTTGGAGTCAGCCTTCTCGCGGCCGGATTCTTAGAGCCGGCCCTCCCGCGGCTTTATCCATGAGGGTTGAAGTCGGGCCACCTTCCGATAGCCGGCCTGGGAGACAGCCGGCAAGGGGAAGGCGGCCCCATGTCTTGGATTCTTATGCTCCGGATCGGCCCGTAATTTTTCAGAAGGGCCAGGGGGAGCCGGCTTGGCTACCCATGGTCATCTACTCTGACATATACCCTGAAAACATCCAGGAGAGCCACGAAACCACTTTTCCACTGCCGCAACCTTCTGTAGCCGTGAGATCCCATGTGGGACCTTTTTCGGCGATCTGCCGGAGGGGGATTCGATCATGGAGGCCTTCTACATCAACACCATAGCCTCTCTGATGATGTGTGAGTAGTTTACCACGGACCTTCGGGTCCATAGTTATTAGCTAGATGGCTTCATCTCTCTAGTTCTCAATACAAAGTTCTGCTCGATATTCTTTGAGATCTATTTGATGTAATACTTTTTGCAGTGTGTTTGCCGAGATCCAATGAATTATGGGTTTATGATAAAGTTTATCTATGAACAATATTTGATTCTTCTCTGAATTTTTATATGCATGATTTGATATCTTTGCAAGTCTCTTCAAATTATCAGTTGGTTTGGCCAACTAGATTGATCTTTCTTGCAATGGGAGAAGTGCTTAACTTTGGGTTCAATCTTATGGTGCTCGATCCCAGTGAAAGAAAGGGAACTGACACGTACTGTATTGTTGCCATCGAGGATAAAAAGATGGGGTTTATATGATCATGCAACTCAACAAACACCATCAGAGACACCTGTAGAGCATCTTTATAGTCACCCAGTTACGTTGTGACATTTGATAGCACACAAAGTGTTCCTCCGGTATTTGGGAGTTGCATGATCTCATAGTCATAGGAACATGTATAAGTTATGGAGAGAGCAATAGCAACAAAGTAAACGATCATCGTGCTAAGCTAACAGATGGGTCAAGTCAATCACATCATTCTCTAATGATGTGATCCCGTTAATCAAATGACAACTCATGTCTATGGTCAGGAAACATAACCATCATTGATTCAACGAGCTAGTCAAGTAGAGGCATACTAGTGATACTTTGTTTGTTTATGTATTCACACATGTACTAAGTTTCCGGTTAATACAATTCTAGCATGAATAATAAACATTTATCATGATATAAGGAAATATAAATAACAACTTTATTATTGCCTCTAGGGCATATTTCCTTCAGTATCCCCAAGCTTAGGCACTTTGGCCTCCTTGAATATTACCTTGGTGTGCCTTGGGCATCCCCAAGATTAGGCTCTTGCCACTCCTTATTCCATAGTCCATCAAATCGTTATCCAAAGCTTGAAAACTTCACAACACAAAACTTCAATAGGAAATCTCGATAGCTCTGTTAGTATAAGAAAATAAATCACCACTTTTGGTACCATTGTGAACTCATTATTTATTTATATTGGTGTAATATCTACTGTGTTCCAACTTTTCCATGGTTCATACGCCCTGATACTAGCAATAGATTCATCAAAATAAGCAAACAACACGCAAAAACAGAATCTGTCAAAAACAGAACAGTATGTAGCAATCTGAATATTTCGAATACTTCTGTAACTCCAAAACCCTGAGAAATTAGGAAATCCTAGGCAATTTGTTTGTAAATCCTCCGAGAAAGGAATCCGTATTTTATCACGCTCCTGTTAAAAATAAAAACTAATCTCCTGGGCGCAAAAGTTTCTGTTTTTCAGCACGATCAAATCAACTATCACCGTAAGCTATCCCAAAGGTCTTACTTGGCACAAACGCTAATTAAAACATAAAACCACATCTAAACAGAGGATAGATGAATTATTTATTGCAAAACAGAAACTAAAAAGCAAAAACAAAAATAAAATTGGGTTGCCTCCCAACAAGCGCTATTGTTTAACGCCCCTAGCTAGGCATAAAACACTAATAGATCTAAGTATTGTCATCTTTGGCACAAACACTAATTAAAACATAAAAACTACCTCTAACCAGAGGCTAGATAAATTATTTAATGCAAAATAGGACCTCAAAAGCAAAAAATAAATAAAATTGGGTTGCCTCCCATCAAGCGCTATTGTTTAACGCCCCATGTGGGCTGCCTCCCCTCTTCCCTATTCCCCATGAAGGCCCAACTTTCCCCGGGGGGTTCTGGTAACCCTTCGGCACTCCGGTCTTCACCGAAATCACCCGGAACCCTTACGGTGTCCGAATATAGCCATCCAATATATCAATCTTTATGTCTCGACCATTTTGAGACTTCTCGTCATGTCCATGATCATATACGGGACTCCGAACTACCTTCGATACATCAAAACACATAAACTCATAATACTGATCGTCACCGGACGTTAAGCGTGCGGACCCTACGGGTTCGAGAACTATGTAGACATGACTGAGACACGTCTCCGGTCAATAACCAATAGCGGAACCTGGATGCTCATATTGGCTCCCACATATTCTACGAAGATCTTTATCGGTCAAACCGCATAACGATATACGTTGTTCCCTTTGTCATCGGTATGTTACATGCCCAAGATTCGATCGTCGGTATCCCAATACCTAGTTCAATCTCGTTACCGGCAAGTCTCTTTACTCGTTCCGTAATGCATCATCCCGCAACTAACTCATTAGTCACATTGCTTGCAAGGCTTATAGTGATGTGCATTACCGAGAGGGCCCAGAGATACCCCTATGATACTCGGAGTGACAAATCCTAATCTCGATCTATGTAGACTCAACAAACACCATCGGAGACACCTCTAGAGCATCTTTATAGTCACCCAGTTATGTTGTGACATTTGATAGCACACAAAGTGTTCCTATGGTATTCGGGAGTTGCATGATCTCATAGTCATAGGAACATGTATAAGTTATGGAGAGAGCAATAGCAACAAACTAAACGATCATCGTGCTAAGCTAACAGATGGGTCAAGTCAATCACATCATTCTCTAATGATGTGATCCCGTTAATCAAATGACAACTCATGTCTATGGTCAGGAAACATAAGCATCATTGATTCAACGAGCTAGTCAAGTAGAGGCATACTAGTGATACTTTGTTTGTCTATGTATTCACACATGTACTAAGTTTCCGGTTAATACAATTCTAGCATGAATAATAAACATTTATCATGATATAAGGAAATATAAATAACAACTTTATTATTGCCTCTAGGGCATATTTCCTTCAGTATCCCAAGCTTAGGCGCTTTGGCCTCCTTGAATATTACCTTGGTGTGCCTTGGGCATCCCCAAGATTAGGCTCTTGCCACTCCTTATTCCATAGTCCATCAAATCCTTATCCAAAGCTTGAAAACTTCACAACACAAAACTTCAATAGGAAATCTCGATAGCTCTGTTAGTATAAGAAAATAAATCACCACTTTTGGTACCATTGTGAACTCATTATTTATTTATATTGGTGTAATATCTACTGTGTTCCAACTTTTCCATGGTTCATACGCCCTGATACTAGCAATAGATTCATCAAAATAAGCAAACAACACGCAAAAACAGAATCTGTCAAAAACAGAACAGTATGTAGCAATCTGAATATTTCGAATACTTCTGTAACTCCAAAACCATGAGAAATTAGGAAATCCTAGGCAATTTGTTTGTAAATCCTCCGAGAAAGGAATCCGTAGTTTATCACGCTCCTGTTAAAAATGAAAACTAATCTCCTGGGCGCAAAAGTTTCTGTTTTTCAGCACGATCAAATCAACTATCACCGTAAGCTATCCCAAAGGTCTTACTTGGCACAAACGCTAATTAAAACATAAAACCACATCTAAACAGAGGATAGATGAATTATTTATTGCAAAACAGAAACTAAAAAGCAAAAACAAAAATAAAATTGGGTTGCCTCCCAACAAGCGCTATTGTTTAACGCCCCTAGCTAGGCATAAAACACTAATAGATCTAAGTATTGTCATCTTTGGCACAAACACTAATTAAAACATAAAAACTACCTCTAACCAGAGGCTAGATAAATTATTTAATGCAAAATAGGACCTCAAAAGCAAAAAATAAATAAAATTGGGTTGCCTCCCATCAAGCGTTATTGTTTAACGCCCCATGTGGGCTGCCTCCCCTCTTCCCTATTCCCCATGAAGGCCCAACTTTCCCCGGGGGGTTCTGGTAACCTTCGGCACTCCGGTCTTCACCGAAATCACCCGGAACACTTCCGGTGTCCGAATATAGCCATCCAATATATCAATCTTTATGTCTCGACCATTTTGAGACTTCTCATCATGTCCATGATCATATACGGGACTCCGAACTACCTTCGATACATCAAAACACATAAACTCATAATACCGATCGTCACCGGACGTTAAGCGTGCGGACCCTACGGGTTCGAGAACTATGTAGACATGACTGAGACACGTCTCCGGTCAATAACCAATAGCGGAACCTGGATGCTCATATTGGCTCCCACATATTCTACGAAGATCTTTATCGGTCAAACCGCATAACGATATACGTTGTTCCCTTTGTCATCGGTATGTTACATGCCCAAGATTCGATCGCCGGTATCCCAATACCTAGTTCAATCTCGTTACCGGCAAGTCTCTTTACTCGTTCCGTAATGCATCATCCTGCAACTAACTCATTAGTCACATTGCTTGCAAGGCTTATAGTGATGTGCATTACCGAGAGGGCCCAGAGATACCCCTATGATACTCGGAGTGACAAATCCTAATCTCGATCTATGTAGACTCAACAAACACCATCGGAGACACCTGTAGAGCATCTTTATAGTCACCCAGTTATGTTGTGACATTTGATAGCACACAAAGTGTTCCTATGGTATTCGGGTGTTGCATGATCTCATAGTCATAGGAACATGTATAAGTTATGGAGAAAGGAATAGTAACAAACTAAATGATCATTGTGCTAAGTTAACGGATGGGTCATGTCAATGACATCATTCTCTAAGGATGTGATCCCGTTAATCAAATGACAACTCATGCCTATGGTCAGGAAACATAACCATCATTGATTCAACAAGCTAGTCAACTCATGTACTAAGTTTCCGGTTAATACAATTCTAGCATGAATAATAAACATTTATCATGATATAAGGAAATATAAATAACAACTTTATTATTGCCTCTAGGTCATATTTCCTTCAGTTTCCCACTTGCACTAGAGTCAATAATTTAGATTACATTGTAATGATTCTAACACCCATGGAGTCTTGGTGTTGATCATGTTTTTCTCGTGAGAGAGGCTTAGTCAACGAGTCTGCAACATTTATATCCGTATGTATCTTGCAAATCTCGATGTCTCCCTCCTTGACTTGATCGCAGATGGAATTGAAGCATCTCTTGATGTGCTTGGTTCTCTTGTGAAATCTAGATTCCTTTGCCAAGGCAATTGCACCAGTATTGTCACAAAATATTTTCATTGGACCCGATGCCCTAGGTATGACACCTAGATCGGATATGAACTCCTTCATCCAGACTCCTTCATTTGCTGCTTCTAAAGCAGCTATGTATTCCGCTTCGCACGTAGATCCCGCCACAACGCTCTGCTTGGAACTGCACCAACTGACAGCTCCACCATTTAATAAAAACACGTATCCGGTTTGTGACTTAGAGTCATCTGGATCAGTGTCAAAGCTTGCGTCTACATAACTGTTTACGACAAGCTCTTTGTCACCTCCATATACGAGAGACATATCCTTAGTCCTTTTCAGGTATTTCAGGATGTTCTTGACCGCTGTCTAGTGATCCACTCTTGGATTACTATGGTAACTCCCTGCTAAACTGATAGCAAGGCACACATCAGGTCTGGTACACAGCATTGCATACATGATAGAGCCTAGGACTGAAGCATAGGGAACACCTTTCATTTTCTCTCTATCTTCCGCAGTTGTTGGGCATTGAGTCTGACTCAACTTCACACCTTGTAATACAGGCAAGAACCCTTTCTTTACTTGATCCATTTTGAACTTCTTCAAAATTTTATCAAGGTATGTGCTTTGTGAAAGTCCAATTAAGCGTCTTGATCTATCTCTATAGTCTGGATGCCTAATATATAAGCAGCTTCACCAAGGTCTATCATTGAAAAATTCTTATTGAAGTATCCTTTTATGTTATTCAGAAGTTCAGTATCATTTCCGATCAACAATATGTCATCTACATGTAATATCAGAAATGCTACAGAGCTCCCACTCACTTTCTTATAAATACAGGCTTCTCCAAAAGGGTGTATAAAACCATATGCTTTGATCACACTATCAAAGCGTATATTCCAACTCCGAGAGGCTTGCACCAGTCCATAAATGGATCGCTGGAGCTTGCACACTTTGTTAGCACCTTTTGGATCGACAAAACCTTCTGGTTGCATCATATACAACTCTTCTTTAAGATATCCATTAAGGAATGCAGTTTTGACATCCATTTGCCATATTTCATAATCATAAAATGCGGCAATTGCTAACATGATTCGGACGGACTTAAGGATCGCTACAGGTGAGAAGGTCTCATCGTAGTCAATTCCTTGAACTTGTCGAAAACCTTTTGCAACAAGTCGAGCTTTGTAGACAGTAACATTACCGTCAGCGTCAGTCTTCTTCTTGAAGATCTATTTATTCTCTATGGCCTGCCGATCATCGGGCAAGTCAACCAAAGTCCACACTTTGTTCTCATACATGGACCCCATCTCAGATTTCATGGCCTCAAGCCATGTTGCGGAATCTGGGCTCATCATCGGGTCCTCATAGTTCGTAGGTTCGACATGGTCAAGTAACATGACCTCCAGAACAGGATTACCATACCACTCTGGTGCGGATCTTACTCTGGTTGACCTACAAGGTTCGGTAGTAACTTGATCAGAAGTTTCATGATCATCGTCATTAGCTTCCTCACTTACTAGTGTAGGAATCACTGGAGCGGATTTCAGTGATGAACTACTCGCTACTAGGAAAAGGGCTATAGATGAAATTGACACTAATGGCGCACCAGACATGTGGTGCGCCACTACTATATACTAATGGCGCACCATGTGTTGGTGCGCCATTAGTAACAAGATTTTTTTTCAAAACTAGTAATGGCACACCAGGGGATAGTGCGCCATTACTAGTTAAACTAGTAATGGCGCACCACATCCACGGTGCGCCATTAGTAAAAAAATCAATTTTTTTTCAATTTTTTTTTTCAAAACTAGTAATGGCACACCAAGGGATAGTGCGCCATTGCTAGTTAAACTAGTAATGGTGCACCACATCCACGGTGCGCCACTAGTAAATTTTTTTTTCAATTTTTTTATATTTTTTGAAAACTAGTAATGGTGCACCGTGGGAGTGGTGCGCCATTACTAACTTGGCCCAAAAATTCCCTCGCATGCACCCCCCCGGTGGACCGCCTTTTCAGTTTTCAAAAAAAAAAAGAAAATGATGAAAATATCAAAAAATAAAAGAAAATAAGTTTCCCATGTGATATGTGGTCTAGTTGTTGGGAAAATTTACAAATATGAATTTCGACTTTATTTGCAAAATCTTTCTGGAATTTGTAAAATGGGCATAACTTTTGCATACAAACTCGGATTAAAAAGTTTTCTATATGAAAAATCATCGACTCGAAAAGTTACATCCAAATTTAATAGGACATTTTCAAAATCCTCAAAAACCTAACAGAAAAAAGTTACAGGGCTTTTAAGATCTGGAGGCAAAAAAATTAAAAAAAATTCAAACTTAATAGTGGCGCACCGTATGCTAGGTGCGCCACTAGTAACAGAAAAAAAATTAGTTTCGATTTTTTTTCAGGATTTTTTTTCAAAATATGATACGTAATATGAACGGAACTTTGAAATATTTTGTCAAAATTTCATCACACTCATGAACATGAACAAAGTCCTAAACATCAACAAGGTTTAATAGGATTGATATGCTAGATATATCAACAAGTGCCTATGAAGTGAGGTGGTGCTGGGGTTGGATAGAACTCCGAAGTTAAGTGTGCTAGGGCTAGAGTAGTGTGAGGATGGGTGACCTTTTGGGAAGTTTGACCACGGAGTGCGATTTGACCTGAGATTATGCCATAGTGACCCGAGATTAAGAAAAAAAATTGAATTTTTTTTTAAAAAAATATAAGAAAATTGAAAAAAATTACTAAGTCAGACAGTAATGCCGCACCTCTAGGCATACTAATGGCGCACCTGTGGTGCGCCATTAGTAAAAAATACTAGTGGCATGGTACTAGTGGCGCACCAGTAGTGCATCATTAGTAGGCAAAACTGGTGCGCCACTAGTAGGCCTTTTCCTAGTAGTGACTATCCAATAAGGGAGCAAGTACAATGACCTCATCAAGTTCTACTTTCCTCCCACTCACTTCTTTCGAGAGAAACTCCTTCTCTAGAAAGGACCCATTCTTAGCAAGGAATATCTTGCCTTCGGATTTGTGATAGAAGGTGTACCCAACATTCTCCTTTGGTTATCCTATGAAGACATGTTTCTCCGATTTAGGTTCGAGCTTATCAGGTTGAAGCTTCTTCACATAAGCATCACAGCCCCAAACTTTGAGAAACGACAACTTGGGTTTCTTGCCAAACCACAGTTCATAAGGTGTCGTCTCAATGGATTTAGATGGTGCCCGATTTAACGTGAATGCAACCGTCTCTAAAGCATAACCCCAAAACTATAGCGGTAAATCAGTGAGAGACATCGTAGATCGCACCATATCTAATAAAGTGCAGTTACAACATTCAGACACACCATTACGTTGTGGTGTTCCAGGTGGCGTGAGTTGCGAAACTATTCCGCATTGCTTCAAATGAAGCCAAACTCATAACTCAGATATTCACCTCCACGATCAGATCGCAGAAACTTGATTTTCTTGTTACGATGATTTTCCACTTCACTCTGAAATTCTTTGAACTTTTCAAATGTTTCAGACTTATGTTTCATTAAGTAGATATACCCATATCTGCTCAAATCATCTGTGAAGGTGAGAAAATAACGATATCCGCCGCGAGCTTCAACGTTCATTGGACCACATACATCAGTATGTATGATTTCCAATAACTCTGTTGCTCACTCCATTGTTCCGGAGAACGGAGTTTTAGTCATCTTGCCCATGAGGCATGGTTCCCAAGTACCAAGTGATTCATAATCAAGTGATTCCAGAAGTCCATCAGAATGGAGTTTCTTCATGCGCTTTACACCAATATGACCTAAACGGCAGTGCCACAAATAAGTTGCACTATCATTATCAACTCTGCATCTTTTGGCTTCAATACTATGAATATATGTATCACTACTATCAAGATTTAGTAAAAATAGACCACTCATCAAGGGTGCATGACCATAAAAGATATTACTCATATAAATAGAACAACCATTATTCTCTAATTTAAATGAGTAACCGTCTCGCATCAAACAAGATCCAGATATAATGTTCATGCTCAACGCTGGCACCAAATAACAATTATTCAGGTCTAAAACTAATCCCGAAGGTAGATGTAGTGTTAGCATGCCGACGGCGATCACATCGACTTTGGAACCATTTCCCACACGCATCATCACCTCGTCCTTAGACAATCTTCGCTTATTCCGTAGCCCCTGTTTCAAGTTGCAAATGTTAGCAACTAAACAAGTATCAAATACCCATGCACTACTATGAGCATTAGTAAGGTACACATCAATAACATGTATATCAAATATACCTTTCACTTTGCCATCCTTTTTCTTCGCCAAATACTTGGGGCAGTTCCGCTTCTAGTGACCAGTCCCTTTGCAGTAGAAGCACTCAGTCTCAGGCTTAGGTCTAGACTTGGGTTTCTTCACTTGAGCAGCAACTGGCTTGCTGTTCTTCTTGAAGTTCCCCTTCTTCCCTTTACCCTTTTTCTTGAAACTGGTGGTCTTGTTGACCATCAACACTTGATGCTCCTTCTTGATTTCTACCTCCACAGCTTTTAGCATTGCGAAGAGCTCAGGAATCGTCTTATCCATCCCTTGCATATTATAGTTCATCATGAAGCTCTTGTAGCTTGGTGGCAGTGATTGAAGAACTCTGTCAATGACACTATCATCAGGAAGATTAACTCTTAGTTGAGTTAAGTGGTTGTGGTACCTAGACATTCTGAGTATGTGTTCACTGACCGAACTATTCTCCTCCATCTTGCAGCTGTAGAACTTATTGGAGACTTCATATCTCTCAATCCGGGCATTTGCTTGAAATGTTAACTTCAACTCCTAGAACATCTCATATGCTCCATGACGTTCAAAACGTCGTTGAAGTCCCGGTTCTAAGCCATAAAGCATGGCACACTCAACTATCGAGTAGTCATCACCTTTGCTCTGCTAGGTGTTCACAACATCTGGCGTTGCTCCTGTAGCGGGCTTGTCACCTAGAGGTGCTTCCAGGATGTAATTCTTCTGTGCAGCAATGAGGATAATTCTCAAGTTACGGACCCAGTCCGTGTAGTTGCTACCATCATCTTTCAACTTAGCTTTCTCTAGGAACGCATTTAAATTCAACGGAACACAACACGGGCCATCTATCTACAATAACATAGACATGCAAAATACTATCAGGTAGTAAGTTCATGATAAATTAAAGTTCAATTAATCAAATTACTTAAGAACTCCTACTTAGATAGACATCTCTCTAATAATCTAAGTGATCATGTGATCCATATCAACTAAACCATGTCCAATCATCACGTGAGATGAAGTAGTTTTCAATGGTGAACATCACTATGTTGATCATATCTACTATATGATTCACACTCGACCTTTCGGTCTCAGTGTTCCGAGGCCATATCTGCATATGCTAGTCTCGTCAAGTTTTACCCGAGTATTCTGCGTGTGCAAAACTGGCTTGCACCCGTTGTATATGAACGTAGAGCTTATCACACCCGATCATCACGTGGTGTCTCGGCACGACGAGCTGTAACAACGGTGCATACTCAGGGAGAACACTTATACCTTGAAATTTAGTGAGAGATCATCTTATAATGCTACCGCCTAACTAGGCAAAATAAGATGCATAAAGGATAAACATCACATGCAATCAATATAAGTGATATGATATGGCCATCATCATCTTGTGCCTTTGATCTCCATCACAAAAGCACCGTCATGATCACCATCGTCACCGGCTTGACACCTTGATCTCCATCGAAGCTTCATTGTTGTCTCGCCAACTATTGCTTCTACGACTATCGGTACCCCTTAGTGATAAAGTAAAGCAATTACATGGTGATTGCATTTCATACAATAAAGAGACAACCATATGGCTCCTGCCAGTTGTCGTTAACTGTGTTACAAAACATGATCATCTCATACAATAAAATTTTGCATCATGTCTTGACCATATCACATCACAACATGCGTTAAAAAACAAGTTAGACGTCCTCTACTTTGTTGTTGCAAGTTTTACGTGGCTGCTACGGGCTTGAGCAGGAAAAGTTCTTACCTATGCATCAAAAACCACAACGCGGTATAGTGATTGATTTTTGATCTTCAAAAAGAACCCTGTTCATTGAATCTGATTCAACTAAAGTTGGAGAACCTGACACCCACCTACCACCTGTATGCGAAGCACGTTGGTAGAACCGGTCTCGCGTAAGCGTACGCGTAATGTCGGTCTGGGCCGCTTCATCAAACAATACAGCCGAATCAGGAAACAACTAGTGATGGCAAACAATATGTATATACCCATGCCCAAAACTCCTTTGTGTTCTACTCGTGCATATAACATCTACGCATTAACCTGGCTCTGATACCACTGTTGGGGAACGCAGTAATTTCAAAAAAAATCCGACGCACATGCAAGATCATGGTGATGCATAGCAATGAGTGGGGAGAGTGTTGTCCACGTAACCTCGTAGACCATAAGCGGAAGCGTAATGACAACGCTGTTGATGTAGTCATATGTCTTCATGATCGACAGATCCTAGTACCGAAAGTACGACACCTCCGCGATCTACACACGTTCGGCTCGGTGACGTCCCACGAACTCATGATCCAGCAAAGTGTCGAGGGAGAGCTTCGTCAGCACGACGGCATGATGACAGTGATGATGACGCTACTGAAAATAGGGATTCTCCTAAGCACCGCTACAATATTACCGAGGTGGATTATGCTGGAGGAGGGCACCGCACACGGCTGGAAACAATCAACTTATGTGTCCTAGGGTGCTCCCGCCCCCGCCCCCGTATATAAAGGAGCAAGGGGGAGGCCGGCCGGCCCTAGTGGCGTGCCAAGGGAGGAGGAATCCTCCTCCTAGTAGGAGTAGGATTCCTCCTTTCCTAGTCCTACTAGGAGGGGAAGGGGAAGGAAGGAAGGGAGAGGAAGAGGAGAAGGAAAGGGCCCCCCCTCCCTAGTCGAATTCAGACTCCCTATAGGGAGGGGGCGCGGATGCCCCTTGTGGGCTGCCTATCCTCTTCCCTATGCCCCATGAAGGCCCAACTTTACCCGGGGGGGGGGGGGTCCGGTAACCCTTCGGCACTCCAGTTTTCTCCAAAATCACCCGGAACACTTCCGGTGTCCGAATATAGCTGTCCAATATATCAATATTTATGTCTCGAACATTTCGAGACTCCTCGTCATGTCAGTGATCATACACGGGACTCCGAACTACCTAAGGTAAATCAAAACACATAAACTCATAATACCGATCGTCACTGAAAGTTAAGCGTGCGGATCCTACGGGTTCGAGAACTATGTAGACATGACCGAGACACGTCTCTGGTCAATAACCAACAGCGGAACCTGGATGTTCATATTGGCTCCAACATATTCTACGAAGATCTTTATCGGTCAAAACGCATAGCGATGTATGTTGTTCCCTTTGTCATCGGTATGTTACTCTCCCGAGATTCAATCATCGGTATCCCAAAACCTAGTTCAATCTCGTTACCGGCAAGTCTCTTTACTCATTCCGTAATGCATCATCCCGCAACTAACTCAATAGTCACATTGCTTTCAAGGCTTATAGTGATGTGCATTACCGAGAGGGCCCAGAGATACCTCTCTGATACTCGGAGTGACAAATCCTAATCTCGATCTATGCCAACTCAACAAACACCATCAGAGACACCTGTAGAGCATCTTTATAGTCACCTAGTTACGTTGTGACATTTGATAGCACACAAAGTGTTCCTCCGGTATTTGGGAGTTGCATGATCTCATAGTCATAGGAACATGTATAAGTTATGGAGAAAGCAACAGCAACAAACTAAACAATCATCATGCTAAGCTAACAGATGGGTCAAGTCAATCACATCATTCTCTAATGATGTGATCCCATTAATCAAATGACAACTCATGTCTATGGTCAGGAAACATACCATCATTGATTCAACAAGCTAGTCAAGTAGAGGCATACTAGTGAAACTTTGTTTGTCTAAGTATTCACAAATGTACTAAGTTTCTGGTTAATACAATTCTAGCATGAATAATAAACATTTATCATGATATAAGGAAATATAAATAACAACTTTATTATTGCCTCTAGGGAATATTTCCTTCAGTATCCCCAAGCTTAGGCCCTTTGGCCTCCTTGAATATTACCTTGGGTGCCTTGGGCATCCCCAAGATTAGGCTCTTGCCACTCCTTATTCCATAGTCCATCAAATCCTTATCCAAAACATGAAAACTTCACAACACAAAACTTCAATAGAAAATCTCGTAAGCTCCGTTAGTATAAGAAAATAAATCAACACTTTTGGTACTATTGTGAACTCATTATTTATTTATATTGGTGCAATATCTAATGTGTTACAACTTTTCCATGGTTCATACGCACTGATACTAGCAATAGATTCATCAAAATAAGCAACCAACACGCGAAAAACAGAACCTGTCAAAAAACAAAACAATATGTAGCAATCTGAATATTTCGAATACTTCTGTAAATCCAAAAATCCTGAGAAATTAGGAAATCCAAGGCAATTTGTTTGTAAATCCTCCGAGAAAGGAATCAGTATTTTATCGCGCTCCTGTTAAAAATGAAAACTAATCTCGTGGGCGCAAAAGTTTCCATTTTTGAGCAGGATCAAATCAACTGTCACCGTAAGCTATCCCAAAGGTCTTACTTGTTACAAACACTAATTAAAACATAAAACCACATGTAAACAGAGGCTAGATGAATTATTTATTGCAAAACAGAAACTAAAAAGCAAACACAAAAATAAAATTGGGTTGCCCCCCAACAAGCGTTATTGTTTAACGCCCCTAGCTAGGCATAAAACACTAATAGATCTAAGTATTGTCATCTTTGGCACAAACACAAATTCAAACATAAAAACTATCTCTAAACAGAGGCTAGATAAATTATTTAATGCAAAACAGGACCTAAAAAGCAAAAAATAAATAAAATTGGGTTGCCTCCCAACAAGCGCTATTGTTTAAAGCCCTTAGCTCGGCATAAAGCACGAATAGATCAAAGTGTTTTCATCTTTGGCATGCAATCCGTAAGTGGATCTCATAATAGATTCATAAGGCAACTTAATTTTCTTTCTAGGGAAGTGTTCCATGCCTTTCCGTAACAGAAATTGAAATCTAATGTTTCCTTCTTTCATATCAATAATTGCACGAATTGTCCTAAGGAAAGGTCTACCAAGAATAATATGACATGTAGGATTCCAATCTATATCAAGAACAGTGAAATCTACGGGCACATAATTCCTATTAGCAACAATAAGAACATCATTAATGTCGGCGTTCTGGGAACGGGGGTCCCCAGACTTGCCTGCCTGCGGCCTGCGGCGTGGCTCAAAGGGGGGCCCAGTACGGCCCATCTTCACCAACACAGACCCAAGACCCTCGCGAGGGGCCAAGCCTCGCGGGGCGGACGACGCGGAGCTTCCTCAGGCACGGCCTCATCAGGCTGGCTCGTGAGGAGGCGGAGAGATCAAGGCGGGGTACCTCACGAGGTGCCCGTGACGCAAGCCATGACAACTCAGGGCGCCAGGCGGGTGCCAGCCCGCGCAGCGTCCTCCTTTCTTCTTTGGTGCAAAGGGGGCAAGCGCAGCCGCGGAGTACCGAGGCATCAGGCAAAGGTTGCCATTTCGGTGCAACAAGACCAAGACCAGGAGGACTGCAAGATGGAGGTCACCGTGGAGCCCAAGACAGCGTCACCGCCAGAGGTTTGTGCAGGCGAAGAATACTTTTGTTAGGATAGCTGGTACCGGCTGTCCCCTTTCAAATTAGCCCGCCATTGTTGGCTCCCTTCCTGCTCGATATTTGGGAAGAGGACCAGGGCCTCTATAAATAGGACCAGCCACCCACCGAAGAAGGGAGGAGTTTTTCGGAGAAGCAGCCAGAGAGAGAGAGAAGGGTGACTGAACTCTTCCTAGCAGTTCATCCCCCCAGCCAAGAACAGACCCTCGCGAGGCAGTTCTTCCTTGTATTGTTCATCATCATCAGCCCAAGAGGCAATCCACCACACCACACACTGGAGTAGGGTATTACACCACAACCGTGGCCCGAACCAGTATAAACCCTATGTCTCTCGTGTTGTTCTTTCCATAGCTTAGATCTTAGCGAGGCGGAGGGGTGCAGGTAGGTAGGAGGCGAAATCTCCGTGCGCACCCCAGTGTTCGAACCCCAAGGGTCTGCCGGAACCAGAAATCCAACATTTGGCGCGCCAGGTAGGGGTGCGCCGGAATTCGTCTCCCACCACCCCGTTCTCCTCCGACCATCGCGCCCATGTCTGATGCTTGTCGGGCCCGCGCGGAGCGTCGGGCCGCCCTCGCTTCCCGCGTCGCCCAGATGGCCCCTGTCGGCGGGCGTCCTCGCTGTTCCCCGTCACCTGCCGTCAACGCCGCCATCGGCCCAGCGGGGGACGAGCACATCATCTCAGCATCCGTCCGTGCAGCAAGACGGCCGCACCACAACTCCCTCGCTCACCCCGGCTGGTTCTTCGTCCCGTGCACTCCGCACACCCATGGAGGCTCGAGCTGCGCTCATCGCGGCAAACGAGCTCCTGTGCTACTGTCCCATCGACGACGTCTACGAAGAATGGCTCGACCGCGTCGCCGAGCTCGTCCGCACCACAGGGGGCTCTCCTGCGCCGTCCGTTCCGCTGCACCGCACCCCGCCCCGTGCGAGCTGCGAGGCTCCGGCGGCGCCCCGGCCGCCTCCTCCTCAAGAAGGCGCCATGGCTCCAAGGCGCGTGGCCCCTGGGCGGAACTCGCTCCATTAGGTGCCAGCGCGGCAAGAACAGAGCCGCCAAGAAGTCCCAACCCCGGAAGAAGCTGCCCGGGCGCTCCCTGCTCCCGCGCGTCGCGACCATCCTCCTGCTCTCAGCTGCAGTGCGTGGGGACATGCAAGACCAAGCTCTCCGTCACCCAAGGCCTCTCGTGGCCACAGCAGGTTGCCGCGCCTTCACCACCGAGCTATGCAGCGTCGCGTGGCCCGACAAGTTCGAGCCAGACCCGCCTCCTCGCTACGACGGCACGGCCGACCCTGCGGAGTTCCTCCAGCTCTACGTGCTGGGCATCGAAGCTGCCAACGGAGACGAGAAGGTCATGGCAAACTGGTTTCCCATGGCGCTCAAGGACGGGGCCCACACCTGGCTCCTGAACCTGGCTCCAAGCACGATCTCCTCCTGGGACGAGATGCGCACCCGCTTCATCGCCAACTTCCAAGGTACTCGCGACTGGCCACCCGCCGTGAGCGACATGCGCCGCATCAAGCAACAAACCGGGGAGACCCTGCAAAAGTACATCCAGCGCTTCAACAACGCATGCCTCAAGATTCCCAAGGTGACTGAGGAGGCCATCATGTCAGCCTTCTCCGACGGCGTGCGCGATGTCAAGATGAAGGAGGAGGTGGCGATGCATGAAGACCTGTGCACTTCCTTGGAGCTGTTCAACTTGGCAAACAAGTGCGCCAGGGCTGAGGAAGGGCGTCTCTCCCTCCTCGAGCTGCCTGCCGCAGACCCAGAAGCGAAGAAGCCCAAGGCCAAGGATGTGAAGCGCAAGGGGGCTGCCGTGCTTGCGGCGGAACCAGACTCCAAGCGGGGCAGAGATCAGCCCGAACCTTCCAAGGGCAGCTGGTACTGTGTGTACCACGACCTCCACACCCAGAACACCAATGAATGTCAAGAACTCCGAGCCGTGCGAGAAGGAAGGATCGGCCGTCGCCTCGACCGCGGTGACCGGGGCTACGGTCGAGGAGGAGGAAGGAACGCAGGACGCTGGGAAGACCGTGGCCCGCGCCAGGGGTGGCGCGATCAACCTCGCGAGGATCACTGGCAAGACCCGCCTCGCGAGGGAGACTGGAGGGATCAGCCTCGTGAGGATCGCCTGCAAGGAAACGCAGGCCTCCCTCCGCTGCCGCCGCAGCCAAGGAGAAACGAGGACCGCCACCAGGACGAGGGGGCTGGGGGCTTCTAGGAGCCGCGCGCTATCGCCTGCATCCTGGGCGGGGCTCAAGCCCCAGCCTCTCAACGCATCTTCAAGCAGTTCGCCCGCGAAGTGAATGCAGTCCTCCCCAGGCTCGAAGCCACGCGCCCTCTCAGGTGGTCGGCGTGCACCATCACGTTCAGCTCAGCATATCAACTCAAGTGTGCGGCTATAGCCGGAGTCCTCCCGATGCTTTGTTCCCCAATCATCAGCAATGTAGTGGTCACCAAGACCCTCATCGATGGCGGGGCAGGGCTCAACGTCCTATCCGTGGAAACGTTCAACAATCTCCAAGTACCCTAAAGCCAACCAAGCCTTTCTCCGGAATCACCGACGGCTCCACGGTCCCGATTGGGCAGGTCCGCCTCCCTGTCACCTTCGGGGCACGCGACAACTACCACACCGAGCTCATCGACTTCGACATCGCTCACATTCGCCTGCCCTACAACGCCATCCTTGGGTACCCAGCGCTGGCCAAGTTCATGGCCGTAACTCACCACGGCTACAACGTCCTCAAGATGCCAGGAAGTGGCGGAGTCATCACGGTGCCCTGTGAACAGAAGGACGCGGTGTGTTCCCTGGAATGAGCCTTTCAGGCCGCATCACTGGAAGACCCGGATCGCAGAAGCAGGAGGCTTCCCGAGACCGCCCCCAAGAAGAAGAAGACATCGTCCGGCCCGGCCCCTCAGGAGGCAGGCCCCTCTGGGCCCGTGCCTGCCCAGGGGGAACCTCCTTCCATTGCATAGGAAAACGCGCCCGGCGCCCTCCTCAGGCAGGGCTCGGGGGCTCTCCCCTGGAGGGCCACCGACCTAGCTAGGGTCATGAGGGAGGCGCTTGGGCACCACATGGAGGCGTGTTTCGAAGCACATTTCCCTCAAGAAGGAGCAAGGCAAGGAAAGCCAGACCCTCAGGAGTTCGTCAGCAAGGCCATTCAGGAGCTACAGGAGTCAAGAGTCATGAAAGGCGGCGGCCCCCTACCAGCAGTGGCTCCCCATCTAGGCGAGGATGGTCGGCTTCGCGTCTGCATCGACATACCCGGGCTCAAGCGAGTCACCTCCCTGGCGTGCCTCTGGCCCTCGCGAGTGGGGCGCTGCGGAGGTCCGCCCCACAGCTACGTTCGCATGCCTTACGGCTTGCTGAACGTGGCTGCCACGTATCAACACCTCGTGAGGGGCACCACGAAGGCACAAGAGGCCAGGCGTTCCGCAGCCCTGGCGGAGATGGAGATGGTCCGCGAGGAGCCGCCAGCGCCTCCGGAGCCTCCCGAGGCCCCTGGGCCTGGGGGCTCATGAGGATTGGCTTCTGTAGCCCCACCGAGTCTGCTACACCAACACCCCTTCGTCCTCAACGTCATTAGGTGACATATTTCAAGTTTCACTTCCAGCTGGGAGCGCCCCCAGGGCTGCATTATTCCCAGGCCGCGTGGGTCCGTCCTTGCGGCATGTATCCCTTTTATTTCACGTTGTTAGCTTACCTTGTTGGGGGCGCCACTCGGGCTGCATCATCCCCAAGCCGCTCGGGCCAGGCCCAGCGGCACATATCCCATTTGCGTTTATTTCCGGTTATGTGTTAGAACCACCATGCTTGATTATTTGATGCCGGTCCACGGCACCTCTTCTCCTCCATGCCGACCACTTGCACGTTAAAGGGGGGGTACCTAAGCATCGCGACTCAGGGCTCTTACTGGCTCTCCAGCCCTCACCCTCTGGCCTTGACCACGGCATCGCGACCTGGCATACCAGCGACGGCTGAGACCAGCTCGAGGGTCGGGACCCGAGGACGTAGAGTGCAGGCATCTAACCAAATTTGCAGGGACGTATCACAAGATAAGGCCCAGTTCCAGGCGCAACTCGCCTAGAGGTAGGGCCCCGTGAGTCCCGCGCTGGCTCACGGGTGCCCAGATACACCTCGCCAGGCCCTACCGTGCCAGCCATGTGTCAGGGCGGGGCTGTACGCGCCCCGGGGGCTCCTCCCGGAGGGGGCCCCCTCCCACGTACCAGTGGAGGCACCATGCTCCGCGCTGGCTGACGACACTGCCGAGGAGCGGCTATGCCCGTACACATACAGAAGCGCTATGCTCTGCGCTGGTGATAAACAACTGAGGGTGGCCCCCGGGTCGCATCAACCTCAGGGAGCCCAGAGCTCAGTGTCTAGCCTCATCGTAACGCCTCCCCTCGGGAGTGCCGCGCGAGGGGGCTGGGCACGGGGGCTGCGCCTGGGTCACGCCCAGATGCACAATGCCCAGCCAGGCCCCCCGGGCCTGGTTCGTCGCGCGCCTCTCCCCGAGCGGAGCCAAGGTATGAAGGCCGTTTGGGCGTCAAGGGGGACTCCTGAGCATCGCGACTCAGGAGCCTAACTGGTCACGTAGCCCCTCACTCCTTGGTCCCGTCCTGGTTTCCGGTCAGGACTAATGCTGGGTGAGGTATGCGCGGGGCCAGGCTCTGCAGACATAGAATGGTGGATCCACCCACATCATACCTCCCTACTTGTTATTCGTGCGCCAAGGCGGACTCCTGAGCATCGCGACTCAGGACCCTAACTTGTCACGTAGCCCCTCACTCCTTGGTCCCGTCCTGGTTTCCAGTCGAGACTAACACTGGGTGAGGTACGCACGGGGCCGGGCTCTGCCGGTGTAGAACATAAGCAAGTAGGAAGGAAAAGCGCAAATTTCAAATGAATTTGAAAGCAAATATTACAGTCCACACTGTTATCCTAATACCAAACGCAAGTTTAAACGCCTCCCCGAGGCATGATACATGTGCAGGAATTAAAGGCAGGACATGAGCCACGACGGAGTCACTTGTCGGCGATGGAGCAGCGCGGAGTGGGTTCGCCTCACGGAGCAGCGGGGTCGGCAGCGCCTTGCTCCGGCTTGGTGCTGAAGGCCCAGAACTTCCCCAGCAGAGCCTCCGCGCGACCCTTCATGGCCTCGGCAGCAGCAGCGGCATGCTCGCCGCTTGCTGGCTCCAGCAGGCTGTCGAGGTCGACGCCGAGATCGCGAAGGTAGATGTGGGTGAGGACCCGCGTCAGTGCTGTAGAAGACAGGACACGCGCCTCGGCCTCGGCCGTGGGGCCAAGGCCAAGGGCGACATCTTCAAGAGCACGAACCAGGAAGGGAAGCAGCTTGGCGGGGCCGTCCTCGGTGCCAGCCAGCGGGCTCTCCAGGCCGCTGTCGTAAAGCGTCCTTAGCAAGGAGCGAGCCTTCGCCTCCAACTCCGTGAAGGCCACACGGTCCTCAGCAAGAACCAGGGCCTTGTCGTCCAGCTCGGCCTTCCTCGCCCCCAACTCCTGCTCCAGCGCGCCTAGGCGGTCACGGCGCTTCTTGAGCTTGGCCTCCCGGCCCTCGACGGCCGCCTCGCGAGCCTTCATGCCTTCTTCCTGCTCTTGGTGAAGGCGGACCTCTTTCACGAGCTGGTCCCGCAGGCCTTGCAGCTCGTCCTCCAGTGCCTTGCAGCGACCACGGACGTCGACCACCTCCCCCAAGGCTGCATAACGAGCAACCTTTGCCTCAAGGACGGCCTGCTTTTCCTCATCGCAAGCCGTCGAGGCCTGGACCAGCGCCGCCCGAATCGAAGTGTCGGAGTGAACCCATCTAGAAGCCAGCTCCAAGCACCCGGCCGCCAAGCGAGGGTCGGCGCCAAGAAGATCCTGCCGCAGTTGGTCCAGCTCAGCAACAACACGATCCAGAATGGCAGAAGGAGTCGGAGAGACAGCAGCTGGTGGAGTAGGAGGAGAAGGCGGCAGCGCGGCCACAGCATCCTGAGGTGGAGTCTGCTGCGCCTCAACGGCTGTGGTGGCGACGGCAGGCAAGGACACCTCGGGAGCCACTTGGGCCGTGGGGGCTGAGCTCGCCCCAGCCGGCTCGGCCAGGCCTCGCGAGGACGACCGGACAGGAGAAGCCTGTGCGTCGCGGTCACCCTCCTTCGTCGGTAGAGGCACCGCCACGGATGGAACCTCAGGAGCCCGCTTTGACTTCTTTGCTGCGGGCGCCAGCCTATCCAAGAGATGCGGACGTCAAGCCTCAGAAGCAGAGCGAGAAATAAAGACAAGGACCAAATGCTTACGAGTCGTTGCCAGTGAGCTCAAGCGGCCTCCGGCCAAATTTCAAGCTTGAAAGCCGGCTGAAGGGTCAACCTCGGGAAGCTTGGAAGTGGACGGTGCGTCTGCGGTCCGCCTCGGGGCCGGGGCAGACCCGCGGGAGATCAGCCCGGTCCTGTCCCTCTTCGGGACCGGGGGCAAGCTCCCGCCGTCCTGCTCGTCGTCATCCTCGTCGTCATCGCTCGGAGAAAGGCGGAGAACGCGGGACCTGCGCCGGGGGAGGGGAGCCCTCGACTCCCTGTTAGTCGCCTCGGAGTCAAGCCCTTTTTCCCTCTCCCCTCCTTCCTCTTCTTTGCTGGAGTCGTCGGAGGGCACGTCCACCGGTTCCTTGGGAGCTTCCAGGGGCACGGGCACATCCCCGTTGAAGACGGGCATGGACTTCACTACCCGCTCCCAGTCGTCGCGGAGGAACAAGGGCGTAGGAGTGCCCTCCAACCTTGCCACATCGCCCCCGACCAGAGATTGGAGGACCGCAGCCAGATCTCCGTCGGCCAAGGCCGCGGGGCTCGGGCGGGGCTTCCACATCGGGAGTGAGTACTGCCGAAGCGGAGCCAGCTGGTGCTCCAGGAATTCTCTCAGCAGCGATGCGCCGGTCAGCTTCGCCGCCACCATGTTGGCCGACCTCAGATCCGCGTCCATCTTCTCCAACACCATCTTCGCGCGGGGATCCGTGAGCTCCGCTCGACCCCAATCGCCGGAGCTCGTGGGCTGCTCCGTGGGCAAGATCAGCCGAGGGTGGATGCGCCCAGCATCCACCAAGACCCACTTGCACTTGAAGCCCTCAATCCTTTTCCCAGGGTTCGAGATGGCAATGGAGCCACCGTACGCGATGAAGCTCGCGCACGCGGAAGCAGGACCGCGAGAGGTCCGGAGGTAGAAGTAGTGGCGCAGCAAGGCCACTGAGGGCTGCACCCCAACGTGGGCCTCGCAATAATAAGCAAAGATTGCCAGGAGAAGGACGGAGTTGGGATGGAGATGCAGAGCCTGTAGCTTGTAATGGCGGAGGACAGAGAAGAAGAACTCGGAGAAGGGAGGCACCAGGCCAGCGGCAATGGCACTTACGAAGAACGGATAGAAGGTGCTCCCCTGACCCTCGGGGGTGGCGGAGCCGGCCTTGAACACCTTCGCCCCGTCGATGCCCCGCGCCGTCGCCATCCGGCGCAACCGGGCAAGGCTCGCCTCTGACACGTTCGGCGAGTCCAGGGCAGACGGGTACCAAGCTACGGCCGTGGACTGACGAGACGCCATGGCTTCCTAGGTCGCACGGTCGGAGCAGATCTGGAAATTTCGGAGGAAGGAAGGAGAGGCGCAAGAAAGGGGATCTAAGCAGCAACCGGGGAAAAGCAAGAAGCAAGGCCTAGGAGGATGCCACTCCTTTATCAACTCACGCGGTTGCTAAGGCGCCCACGTCCAGTCAACCACCACGCGGCGCCCAAGGCCGCAGGCTGTTAGGGCCCGCGGCACTTCGCTCTTTCCCTTCCGCCTCCCTGCACGGCCAAGTCCGGGCGCGCCTTGGGCCCGGGGGCTACTGTCGGCGTTCTGGGAACGGGGGTCCCTAGACTTGCCTGCCTGCGGCCTGCGGCGTGGCTCAAAGGGGGGCCCAGCACGGCCCATCTTCACCAACACTAACCCAAGACCCTCGCGAGGGGCCAAGCCTCGCGGGGCGGACGACGTGGAGCTTCCTCAGGCACGGCCTCATCAGGCTGGCTCGCGAGGAGGCGGAGAGATCAAGGCGGGGTACCTCACGAGGTGCCCGTGACGCAAGCCATGACGACTCAGGGCGCCAGGCGGGTGCCAGCCCGCGCAGCGTCCTCCTTTCCTCTTTGGTGCAAAGGGGGCAAGCGCAGCCGCGGAGTACCGAGGCATCATGCAAAGGTTGCCATTTCGGTGCAACAAGACCAAGTCCAGGAGGACTGCAAGACGGAGGTCACCATGGAGCCCAAGACAGCGTCACCGCCAGAGCTTTGTGCAGGCGAAGACTACTTTTGTCAAGATAGCTGGTACCGGCTGTCCCCTTTCAAATTAGCCCGCCATTGTTGGCTCCCTTCCCGCTCGATATTTGGGAAGAGGACCAGGGCCTCTATAAATAGGACCAGCCACCCACCGAAGAAGGGAGGAGTTTTTTGGAGAAGCAGCCAGAGAGAGAGAGAGAAGGGTGACTGAACTCTTCCCAGCAGTTCATCCCCCCAACCAAGAACATACCCTCGTGAGGCAGTTCTTCCTTGTATTGTTCATCATCATCAGCCCAAGAGGCAATCCACCACACCACACACTGGAGTAGGGTATTACACCACAACGGTGGCCCGAACCAGTATAAACCCTGTGTCTCTCGTGTTGTTCTTTCCATAACTTAGATCTTAGCGAGGCGGAGGGGTGCAGGTAGGTAGGAGGCGAAATCTCCGCGTGCACCCCAGTGTTCGAACCCCAAGGGTCTGCCGGAACCCGAAATTCGATAATTAATTCTTCCCATAGGTTTCTTAATAGTGGAATCCGCAAGATGCAAATTTAAAGAACAATCATCAAATTCACGGAAACCTAAGATATCACATAAAGTTTTCCGAATTATAGAAACACTAGAACCCAAATCACACAAAACACAACACTCACAATCTTTAATTTTATTCTTAATAGTAGGTTCCCACTCATCATTAAGTTTTCTAGGGATAGAAACTTCCAATTCAAGCTTTTCTTCAAAAGATTGCATCATAGCATCAACGATATGTTTAGTAAAAGCTTTGTTTTGATTATAAGCATGAGGAGAATTCAACATGGATTTCAACAAGGAAATATAGTCTATTAAAGAACAATTTTATCATAATTAAATTCCGTGAAATCAAAAAGAGTGGGTTCATTGCTACCTAAAGTTTTGACCTCTCCAATCCCACATTTATCAATTTTTGCATCAAGATCTAAAAACTCTGAATCATTGGGATGCCTTCTAACTAAAGTTGACTTTTCTCCAGTCCCATCTTTATCAAGATTTACATTGGTAAACAAAGATTCAATAGGAGTCACATCAATCACCTTAAGATCTTCATCATTATTTTCAAGGAAACTAGAAGAACATGCTTTTATAAACCAATCTTTCTTAGCACGCATCTTAGCGGTTCTTTCTTTGCACTCATCAGTGGAAATTCTCATGACTTTGAGAGACTCATTGATATCATGCTTAGGGGCATAGATCTAAGTTTCAAAGAATCAACATCAAGAGAAATTCTATCCACGTTCCTAGCCAAATCATCAATCTTACGCAATTTTTACTCAATCAAAGGATTGAAATTCTTTTGTGAACTAATAAATTATTTAAAACTATTCTGAAAATCAGAGGGCATATTATTATAATTTCCATAAGAATTTTTGTAGGAATTACCATAATCATTAGAGGAATTTCTAGGAAACGGCCTAGGATTAAAATTACCTCTATACGCATTATTACCAAAATTGTTCCTACCAACAAAATTCACATCCATAGATTAATTATTGTTATCAACCAAAGTATACAAAGGCATATAATTAGGATCAATAGGAGCACTCTTGGTAGCAAATAATTTCATAAGCACATCCATCTTTCCACTCAAAACATTAATCTCTTCTATAGCATGCACCTTTTTACTAGTGGAAGATCTTTCGGTATGCCATTGAGAATAATTTACCATAATATTATCTAGGAGTTTAGTGGCTTGTCCTAAAGTAATTTACATAAAAGTGCCTCCCGCGGCCGAATCTAAAATATTTATACAAGCAAAATTCAATCCGGCATAAAAAAATTGTATAATCATCCACAAATTCAAACCATGCGTAGGGCAATTTCTAATCATCAATTTCATCCTCTCCCAAGATTGTGCAACATGTTCATGATCAATTTGATTAAAATTCATAATATACTTCCTAAGGAGATGATCTTAGCGGGAGGAAAATACTTGGAAATAAAATCATCTTTACACTTGTTCCATGAATCAATACTATTTTTAGGCAATGATGAAATCCAAGTTTTAGCTCGATCCCTAAGCGAGAACGGAAATAGCTTCAATTTAACAATATCATTATCCACATCCTTTTTATTTTGCATATTACAAAAATCAACGAAATTATTAAGATGGGATGCGGCATCTTCATTGGGAAGGCCAGAAAGTTGATCTTTCATAACAAGATTCAGCAAAGCGGTATTAATTTCACAAGATTCCGCATTAGCATCGGGAGCAATCGAAGTACTAATAAAATCATTGTTGTTGGTGTTGGAAAAATCACACCATTTGGTATTATCTTGAGCCATCGTGACAAAGCAAGCAATCCAACACACGAGCACACAAAAAGCAAGTGAAGAAGACGAATGGAAGAAGGGCGAAGAAAAGGCGGATCTTTTTGAAAATTGTCTTAGAAGTGGGGGAGAGGAAAACGAGAGGCGAATGGCGAATAATGTAATGCGAGGGATGAGAGTTTATGATGAGTACTTGGTATGTCTCGGCTTGGCGTAGTTCTCCCCGCCAACGGCGCCAGAAATTCTTCACTGCTACTAGGGAAATGCTTATACACAGGAGCTCAGTAGTAGCGCTTTTTATAAGAAAGCGCGGCTGCTAAAGAACGGTAGCGCTTGTAACAGAAGAGTGCTGCTACTATTCGTGTAGCTGTAGCACTTTTGTTACAAAAAACGCTACTACTATAGTTGCCAATAGTTGCATGGTAGTGTAGGTATACTAGTAGCTAGCGCTCGTACTTAAAAAGTGCTACTGCTATTGTACATAGCAATAGCGCTGTCCTCTGACGAGCGCTACTGCTAAATAGCAGTAGCGGTTATTGCTAAACAACGCTACTACCAAGCTTACCATATCCACACCCGGCGCCCCGCGCGCGTTCCTCACTCTCCCTCACACACTCTCACTCGCCGCTCGTCGCCTGCCGTCGCTCGCCGTCGCCCCCGAGGTATCTGCCTCCCTCCCTCCTCCTCTCGCCGCCCTCCCCTCCCTCCCTCCTCCTCCTCTCGCCTCCCTCCTCTCTCCCTCCTCCCACGGCCCTCCTCTCTCCTCCCTCTCCGCCGGCGTCCCCCTCCGATCCTCCTCCTCCCTCTTCGGCGGCCCCCTCCTCCTCCTCCCTCCTTCCTCTCCTGCTCTCTCCTCCTCCTCGCTCCTCCTTCCCCTCCTCCTCCCTCCTCCTCCTTCCTCCTCCTCCTAGCCTCCTCCCACCTCCTCCTCCCCCTTTTTGTAAATAGGTTTTACTTTTCGTAAAATGTAGGTTTTTGTTTTAGTAAATGTAGGTTTTTAGTATATTTTATTTTTAGAAAATTTTAATAAGTAATTTGGAAAGAATAAGTAAATCAGGTCTTTTGAATAGAATAGGAAATTTTTAGAAGTTTTGAATAAGTAAATTTGAATAGAATAAAATATGAAATTGAAAAAAGGTAAATGTAGGTCTTTTGAATAGAATATGAAATTTTTAGAAAAATTTGAATAAGTAAATTTGAATAGAATAGGAAATTATAAGTAAATTTGAATAGAATAATAAAATGTAGCTTGTGGAGTTTCACTAAGTCCTTAGATGACGATAATAATGTTTTTGTTTATATTTTGTTTCTGCAGAAATCAAGGAGCCCCTACATCATCCCCGCCGTCGTCCGCGTCACCGACCCCCTCCGACCTCGATCAAGGTGAGACCAGCCACCCCATGTTTTTAGTAAATGTAGGTTTTTAATTAGGTGTAGTTAATAGAATTAAGGTGTTTTAGGTGTCACATTTGTTGTTATATTTTGAACCATTGAAATGCAATGACCATCAAGTTTGAGTGCTCATATGATGTAGATATAACCATGTATATCTTTTGTTGCTCAAATAGGATATGTGCTTGCCCAAGTGGCCAGCCATGTTTGCAGGTTACACCTCCGAGTGGCCTATGTTTTGCTGGAGTGTTAATTAATTTCCGTTCCGACAAATTTCAGGAGCTCGATATGTCCATTTTTAGCAAAGTCCATGCCAGATTTTTCCGTGAATTCTGGCATGACTTGTGCTAGAATCTATAGGGTATATCGAGTGGTCTACATTTTCTAGAAAAATAATTAAACAACATTTCGGGTTGACTTTAAGTCTGTCGAGGCTCCATGACCGACGGTCGAAAAATCAGAGAGGGAGTGTATCCAGCACATATGAGAGAGGACGAAGAATCCCGACTATTGTCGTGGGGGTCATTTCTCCTTCTTCTCCGGGTGCTAGACCTTTGTTATACACTAGGGGAAGGAGGAGTAACGACCATCATCGATGGTCGCAAATGTCAGAGAGGAATCAATGAGTGAGATTGAGTCTCCACCACATATGAGAGGACGAAAAATCCTGACTGTTGTCATGGGGGTCGCTTCTCCTTCGTTCCCGTGTGCTAGACTCGGTAGACCGATAGTCAACTTGTGATGAATAATAATGATCTAATTCAGTTTTTGTAGTACATATATTGAATTGTACAAGTTTAATCTTTGAATTATGAACATAGGAAATGTCATCATCGGACGACGAAAGTCTCCCGGGGGAGTGCAGCTGGTGCAACGATGACCGAGGTCTATGGGACCAGCCTCACCTAGACGAAGATCGGCACTTCATCATTAAGCTCCAGGAGACCTTCGATGTTGAAATGGTACACAACGATGACAAGTGTTTTTTTCGTAATTAAGCATGACTTCAACTATTTCAACATGTAATTTTCATCTTATACAATTCGAGTAGCTTATTCCATGCCATGCAAGATGCTATGTCTTGGAGAGGATGGATTTTGAAGACCATGAAAATTTCGAAACAAAGAAAATTCACTTAAGGACCCATCATGGTATGGATTTTGAAGTAAATCTGTACAATTCTGAGAGCGTAACCCATTTTGGTTGCAAAAATTGGGAATCACTTTGCAAGATGTATGGTTTTTATGAGGGTATGCTTGTCACCATGGATCTTGGTGATCCTGCCATCGACCAAGACAATATGGAAATTTGGGTCCTTGTTGATACACTTCCAATTCTACTGCTATGTGAGTTTCTCAGACATAGTTATTAACTAATTTATATTTTTTATTTCAAAATAGTTGACAGCTTATTTCCATTGACATCTTATTTTGATTCTTCAAACAAAGTGCGGAAGATGGTAGACAGAACCTACTACACCGATGGCTCTGAGTTAACTTATCAAGAGAAAAATCATCTGATCGCATTTTGTACCGATCTTGAGAATTACAATATCTATTATCAAACTCCTCCACATTATGGTCATTATGTGCCACTAGTGCACGTGTTGAACTATGGTAACATCCATGGAGATGCCATGGTAAGATTTTTTACTATTACGACATCCGTGCATCTTTTGCACAAATTCTTTTAAAACTTAACTACATTGCTAACTACGAAGTTATTACTATGTTTTTCAACAGAAAATCCCGAAGGATTGTGTGCCTCATCTGATGTATCAGAATGGTTGCCTTGATGTTTTGAACAAACAGCCAGGTCATCCTACGAATCACACCTGTTCATATCAGATTTCTAAAACCACTGATGACATGAAAATCAAAGAATGGAAAAATTGTATGGACAGTCGTAAGGAGGTACTTGGAAGCAACATTGTGCGAAAGGCAAGAATTGGAGACAGGATAATCTCCATTCTCCATAATGGAGAGTCAGGGCCTATCTTGTTTTATGCTATTTTACCTAAGATAAGGTAGTAGGTCCTAGCTAATAATACTCATGATCATGTGCTAAGAACAACTAAGTAGGATAGGTTAGATGACCATGATGATGATGTGGTATCGAGTAGAAGTTGTATGATCGATGATGATGAGTATGACTTGTTAATATGATACCAATGATGAGTTATTTATTATTATGATCAATGATGCATGATGCTAAGTTGCTATATGAGCATGATGAGTTATTATATATACCAGTAGGTGAAATGAACATGTATTAGATTCAAGTGGAGGCAACATGTGGTGCACATCGAAATTACTACTAATCCAAACTAGATCAAGTTTGGATTAGAGTAGTATTTTCGACATGCACCACATGTTGCCTCCACTTAAATCTACTCCACGTTCATTTCACCCACTGTTATATAAAATAACTAGTCATGGTCATAAAATCATATGATGAAAGTACTGTAAATAAAACCACAACGAAAATAAGTTGTATTTAAAAAAATACAGGAAAAGCTAGCAGCAGCGCTTTTCAGAAGAAATGCTACTGCTACTTACTACTATCAGTAGCGCTTTCTATAAGAAAGCGCTACTGCTAACTAGGTATAGTAGTAGTGCTCCCTATCCAGCGCTACTGCTACTACTTAGCTGTAGCGCCTTAGTGGTAGCGCTCGTACAAGAGCTACTGCTAGCTACAATATAAGCGCTACTACTAGGGTTTTTCCTAGTAGTGCTTCCTTGACCTCTTGAGCTTGCATTGGTTTTTACCTTCAAGAGGAAAGGGTGATACAGCAAAGTAGAGTATGTATTTACCTCAATTTTGAGAACCAAGGTATCAATCCAGTAGGAGATAACGCGACAAGCCACCGAATACCTGCACAAACAAACACCAACTTACACCCAACGCGATAAGGGGTTGTCAATCCCTTAATGATTTTTTGCAAATTGAGATCTGATAGAGATGGATAAATGGTAAAGTAATATTTTTTGGTGTTTTTGGTTTATGGAACGGAAAGTAAAAGATTGCAAAGAAAGTAAATCGGAAACTAAAATTATAGATCGGAAACTTATATGATGGAAAATAGACCCCGGGCCCATAGGTTTCACTAGAGGCTTCTATCAAGATAGAAATTATTATGGTGGGTGAACAAATTACTGCCGAGCAATTCATATAAAAGCACAAAGTTATGACGATATCTAAGGCAATGATCATGAATATAGGCATCACGTCCGTGTCAAGTAGACCGAAATGATTCTGCATCTACTACTATTACCCCACACATCGACCGACTCCTGCCTGCATCTAGAGTATTAGGTTCATAAGAACAGAGAAACGCATAAAGTAGGATGACATGATGTAGAAGAATTAACTCAAGCAATATGATGAAAACCCCATCTTGTTATCCTCGATGGCAACAATACAATACGTGCGTTGTTGCCCCTACTGTCACTGGGAAAGGACACCGCAAGATTGAACCCAAAGCTAAGAACTTCTCCCATTGCAAGAAAAACCAATCTAGTTTGCCAAACCAAATCGATAGTTCGAAGAGAGTTGCAAAGATATCAAATCATGCATATAAGAATTTAGAGGAGATTCAAATAATATTCATAAATAAGCTGATCATAAGTTGACAATTCATCGGATCTCGGCAAACACACAGCAAAAGAGTATTACATCAGATAGATCTCCAAGAACATCGAGGAGAACATGGTATTGAGAATCAAAATAAGAGAGATAAGATGCCATCTAGCTACTAGCTATGGACCCGTAGGTCTGTGGTAAGCTTCATCAGAGAGGCAATGGTGTTGATGTAGAAGCCCTACGTGATTGAATCCCCCGCCGGCAAGATGGAGGAAAAGGTCCCTAGATGGGATCTCATGGGTACAGAAAGTTGCGGTGGTGGAAAAGTGATTTCGTGGTTCCCCTGGAAGTTTTCGGGGTATATGAGAATATATAGGAGGAAGATCTAGGTCAGGGGGTCACCGAGGGGCCCACAAGGTCAGGGGGCATGCCCTACCCCCCTGGGCGTGCCCTCCACCTTTGTAGCTGCCTCATGGCCCTTCTGACTTGCACTCCAAGTCTCCTGGGTGTCTTCTGGTCCACGAAAAATCATCGCGAAAGTTTTATTCCGTTTGGACTCCGTTTGGTGTTCCTTTTCTGCGAAACTCTAAAATAAGGAAAAAACAGAAACTTGCACTAGGCTAGTCCCAAAAATCTTATGAAATAGCATACTAATGCATATAAAACATCCAAAACAGATAATATAATAGCATGGAACAATCAAAAATTATAGATACGTTGGAGACGCCTCAATGACAAGCACAATAATCAGGATAAAGACCGGTACCAACCTGTGTCAGGTAGCATATCAATTACTACTTCCTTTGACTAGAAGCCGAGATAAGCGACTGACGGGAAAGGAAGGATGCAGTCGAGGAAATGAAGCACCCAAAGTTTTGTGCAGTTACACCAAAATCAAGCATCCCTGTTGGCACATATATTGAGAGAGTGAGATTACTGTAATAGTGCGACTAGTTGATGAAACATACACTAACAAATAGAAGCACCCTCATTATCTTAATGGGTAAAGTTAGGAACATATTAGTCTTGCTTAAAGAGAGGTATTAGTTTATTTAATCAGTGCCAATTAGCTCAACACTCAAAGCATTGCCATGTATCATAGGTTGCAAAACTTTAACGTGCAAAGATAAAGAAGTTTCTCATGACAGTAGCAACACAGTAGCACGATACAAATAGAGATGACATCAAACTAACATGGATGAAGGCCTTAGGCTGGTACCAACCTGAGTAAAAAAGCTTATTCAAGTAGTCCCATAAGAGATGATAATGCACTCATTGGAATCACTCAATAGTATATATTTTTGTGGACTTCAAATGTATGATTGACAGCACTCTTGTTTACCAGTGGTGAGAGTATATTGAAAGATTATCAAGAACTTCAAATAGAGTTAAAGCACTGGCTGGGATACAGTTCATTGTATTCTCTTGTGCAGTTCCACTAAAATGTACGATTGGCACAAGATGATCCCTGTTTGCACAAGTAGGAACGAGGTGAAACCTTCATTAACTTGGTGAGAAAGGATAGAAATACATTAACATATTACTTAAACAGTAGCATCAAATTCATGATGGACAATACGCAAAACATTGCCTCATTGAACCAGTGTCATTAAATTGACATGCAAAACAATAGCATTACTATGTCATGACACTACCAAGATTCCCTCCCTGCTCCACCACATGATTCAGCTCCATAGACACACATATACACGTACATGATTCAACATAGGGTGCTACTAAAGATTTCTTTAACTCCGACAGGAAAATTATGCAGTAATAAATTAGTGCTACTTAAGTACACCTAATTAATTAAATGACCTTGCAGGAGAGACATCAGAAGTGGAAGGGCTCCTGGAGGATCGTCTCACATGTAAGAGATGTTGCCAGAGCCCTTGAATGGCCTCGACCGAGGCCTCGGCTTCAGCAAGATCACCTTAGCACTGTTGACCGTGTAGAGCTGGGTCACACATGCATCCAGAATCCAGTTAATTAGTATGATGTGTCGTCAAGCCAAGTACTACTCTGCTGCATTTCTCTATCTATCTCTACTCTCTACTCTTATAAAAAACATAGTTGGTGATGACAGTGTGACTGCCATCCTGCAATATAGGCCATCCGATTTATATCTGACGGATAGGAAGGAAACAATGGAAATTTTGCAAAAATATACCCACATCCCTCTCCACATTTATAAATAAGGCCTTCCCTCATTCATCCTTTTCTCTCACAAGATAAACTACTCGTACAAATACATCTTGATGTTACGTGAAACGCACGAGCATCTTGCTAGTCTTCCAAGTAAATTAAGGCTAGTAGCAACACAACAATACAATACCACTAGCAAGATGTCAGGATAACATAGGACGGTACCATCGTGTGATCTTCTTCATTTCCTCCTCCTCCTCCTCTTCTTGTTCTTCTTCTTCTTCTTCTTCTTCTTCTTCTTCTTCTTCTTCTTCTTCTTCTTCTTCTTCTTCTTCTTCTTCTTCTTCTTTCTCTTTCTCCTCACCAATTGGTGAAACCAAGTACATGATTGGACTTCTATTTCATAATTGGTTTTGCCAGTGAGGGAGTACAAGTGTACTAGTAAACAATAGCATTATTTTATCATGGCAGTCGCAAAATAGAGGTGAACACATGCATTAAATATCATTCTTATCTAACGGAAGGTTATGGAGCCAATATGGAGGATGAAGATTTGAACACAAATCTCCCTTTGTGCAGTTCCACCGAAATGAACCAACGGTTCCATTCTGACATTCCAGTTAAACATCACAAAATTCACTTGTGTTAAGAAGTGTTTTGTGCAGTGCACCAAAAGGTCGCAATAGCAATGAGGTGAAATGGATATCCCTATTTGCACAAGAAGCTATAGAGGAAACAGTGAGAGTCTCAAACAATTACTGGCAAAAACAATTGGTTAAACTTGTCATGGCTTATAACACTGGCATGGCTTCATTTTACCAGGGGCATTAGATTAAGAACAACTAAATATTTGCTATAAGGACATGGGACAGTGGGTGCACCAGCACTCCATGACCATGTACCTAAACCGGGGCATAAAGTGGTGATTCAGAGTTTGTTGCCCCGAGAAACAAACATCCAACAAACATATATGGGTTGGTCCCATTTTTGTTCACTCTAGCCACCTATTCCCATGTGTGGATAGCAATTATAGTCTTGGTCATACCACTATGTATAGTGCTTCCCCTATATTTCCCTTTTCGACCAAGACACCAGTTAGATGACCAGTCTTTACTACTTTCACCCCATTTCTTTCCTATTTGTACCAAGTACGATGTACATACTAAATATCCCCCTTTATTTCTTGTTTGAACCAAGTACAAGATTCGACTCTATGAAGTAGCTTTTACCTCTAACAATAAAAAAAAGGTGACGTTGGACCATCCGATCGAGCCTAGCTACAAGGGGTCTGAGAGGTAGAAAATGATGCACATGCAGTGACGTAGCAAGTTGGGGAAGTAGAGCTAGGCCGGTTTTGAAGGAAGATATACCTGAAGGTCATTGGTGTGTGCATAGGTGGGCGGCTGGGGAGGGGGGATCCTCCCACACTAGGGCAGCGACGAAGGGATCAGAGGACCTCCCATGCCGGCGCTCGGCTAGAGATAACGGTGCGGCCGGCAATGGCTCTCCTCCCTCGCCGTCGACGACTTCCCAAATGCTGCCCCTCCTCCCTTTCACTGACGGAGGGGGATACGTCCGGATCTGTAACCAACGGTGAGGATACAAAGACAGTGTTACCACCGTTATCTTGTTTAGATCTGGAGAGGATGAGAGTGTGTGAATAGAGCAACCCTAGCAAGCAAGCATGGAGGCTCCTGCATATATATATAGTGGGGTAGTTTTATTTTTTCACTCCATCAAAACAACTGTTAAAATTGTGTATGTGGCAGGTCGCTGTTTTTTTGAGTTATTGATTATTTTTTGAGATAGACACCCGCTTATTCCAAGTGGTGTTACGGTGTGCCAGGTCGCCCTTTATATTGTTCAAGCTGGTACTAGACCCTCCATTATGTGAACAACCAATGCCTCATAAAACATGTGAACAAGCCCACGGCTAAAATTATCGGAAACGTGGGTTGCACCAACATGCATTATTATTTATATTTTCTATGTGGGAGTATCCTCAAAACAAAATGTGAGAATACAATCTTTATTGGCCCCCTTTGTAATTTGTGCTAAATTTGACCAAAGATTTAATTGACAAAATGTTAGTGCATGTTAACAAAATTTATATCCTTGGATTCGTATTTGAACATAGTTTTCAATGATGTAATTTTTTGTGACGTGCATGAACATTTGGTTAGTTAAATTTATAGTCAAAATTTGGCACAGATTATCATAGGGACCAATAAACTAGGACGGAGCTCCTCGTCTGTCGTCCAAAGTACTATATTACTAGCTGCTCTATTACATGCGGGACATCAATCATCCGGGCTCGCGTGCCATCCACCAAATCACAGCGAGGTGATGCAGTCGAGACTCACCAGTCACCCTAGTGTGGCCGTCATGACCCGTCATATCACAAAACTCAAACCTTTACCAGAAGTGGTAAAGTGGCCTTGAAGTTGGACTGGACGAAGCAACCATCATTTCACTGGAAAGCTCGTTGAAGCCCTTTCTCCCCTTTCTTGAAGAAAACATCACTCCAGGCTACTCACTTCTGCCATTTTTCTTCTGTACCGATGAAGGAAAGGTGGGTGAATCAGTGATGCTACTATATTTTCATTCCAAGAATCTTCTTCTTGCGAAGCACCGACCAATTCTCACTGCCTATTCTTTATCCCATTTTCATTGCGATTGTGGTTTCCTTTTGATTGCTTTTTTGTTTCTGAGTTTATTGATGGATCCTGGAGCACTAGGCAAAGAGTTGCCAAAAAACAACCCACTCGAGACAGAGATCTACAGGAAGCGAGCACCGAGCAACGCGTTGGCCATTTTGGCGGGCCAACCCGAGGAGACGAAGAACTCCAAGAAACAAGCATTGGCCAAAGAGTTGACGACGTTGGCAGATGAACTCCTCAAAGAAAGTTGGAAGAATAGCAAGGGCCCCACCATGCCTACCCTAGAAACTCTAATGGCCACCTATGAGAGGCTCAAGTCCTAGTTTGAGTAGATAGTCACCGTTGAGAAGCGGTATTTCCCTCGCAAGGCGATGGCCCCCATTGAGGAGATGGCCCGCGGAGGGATGGGATCCCACGATGAGCTGCACGAGGATAAAAGAATGGCTTACCATAGTTGTGGTTTTTGATTATTTGCAATGTGCTTGCTAATATGTTAGGGTTGTGTAGGTGCTGGTGCATGTCCTTAATGATTCCGATGTCGCGGTCTGTCCTGTGGACATTGCCCAAAGATCATTTTCGATGTCGTAGTCCGTCCTGTGGACATCGCCCCGGAGATCAATTCCAATGCCAGTGTCCATCCTATGGACATCGCCCCAGGGATCGATTTCGATGTCGCGGTCCGTCCTGTGGATTGCCCCAGAGATCGATTCACATGCCGCTGTCCGTGCTGTGGTCATTGCCCGAGAGATCAATGACAAGAAATAGTTGGTCGCGCTAAGCCTTCAAGGTAGTTTGCATTGTGTTTAATTACTAGAACAATGCGTGTTATCGAACCATCTTAGGGCTAGTGCACTGTCTTGTGTGGGCGGTACTTGCTACTTTTGTTTGATAGTGAATCATGTGAACCCTCTCCGAGTTAAGGAAACAGATGTATCCTCACCAGCTTTTGATATAATATATGGCACACTTAGATGTAAGTTCAAACTGTTTATCATACCAGCAGTGCTTGTTTGATGGTTCTTGGTGTTAGTAGGCTAGGTAATGTGCGAGCTATAGTACTTCCAAACACTCACCGAAGAGAAATGTTGGGGCTGATGAGCTCGTGGTACGCTTATAGTTGTGATCCATCATCGATTGGCCAATAGCCAAAGCTCCTAAAATTGTAGGCTTAGCGATCGATCAGACAATAGTCCACAATTATACATTAATTCACATCAGAAAGTAGTCCACAATTGTACATTCACATTAATAGCTAACAAAATTGGCACATACTTAACATGTGTGAATGTGTAATTTTTTGTTAGAAGCGTGAATGTGTAGTGAGGTCATACTTTAGGAGTGGCTACAGAGAGTGTTTACGTGTGATAGAGGGGTGGTGGGATGGAGAGGGATCTGGAGAGAGAGAAAGACCCTCCGGCCTCCTTTGATTTGTAGGCCCTGTTTGTATCTATGGGTTAGAGTTAGTTTGAGCTAGTTTGGGCTCAAATAACCCTAAATTATCCAATCATGAGGGCTAGCTTGAGCTAGTTGCATCTAACCCACCCAAAAAACTATCCCACCCAAGAGGAGCTAATTGGAGTTTGTTCTCCTAGTGCATTTATTATCAGTTTAACCCTTTCATCCAAAGATATCTTTGGCTAGAGTTAGTTCAGGGTTAGTCATGAGCTAGAAACTAACTCTAACCTCTAGCTAAGTTAGAGTATCCAAACAGGGCCATAGGAATTTTGTAGGAACTCTCTAGGATAGGATTTGCAAAGGAAAAACTCCTTTGAAGCCCTTTGGTTTATAGGAATGGATTCCTATTCCTATGTAGGATATGAATCAATCCTACATATTTTGGAGGAAAAATAATTAGCCTAGACTCAATGGAAAAATTCCTATCCTATGCACCAAATAACATCTCTTTCTCTTTAGGAATTAAGATACATGTCATTTCACTTCCTATGATTTTCCTATTCCTATAAAATTCCTATCCTCTGAACCAAAGGAGGCCTCCATTTCTTTCTACTCCTAGTCGTTAGATTGACAAAGGATATTTTTTGAGAACACAAAATCATAGCAGTACAGAGACGTACAAATCCTAGGCGGGCTAGTTTGGCCTAGTGGGTTTCCGTGATGTGACGTGCTACAGTGTTGTCCGGTCTTCACGTGTGGTAGCAGTATTGCGGGTCCAGTAAGTTTTCTTGAAGAACTGGAATTCAACGAAGTCATGATGGTTCCTTCGTCCAACCAACTTACAGTGGGAAAGGTTGCGAATGCACTACGACCGGGGTGGTCCAGGATAATTTTGTGCATGGCAACTGAACCAGGATGGTCGACATCCCACATGTCGACGAATGAAAGTATTCTTTTCGATACCAAGGAAGAGCAAGGAGTATTCATTTATTTATTTCTGATGAAAGCTATTGTGTCCACTGTTACAATGGAGGAGTGTGAAACACGGCAGCCCAGTCAACTTGGCATGTGCACAACTCCCTCCTTCCTCATGTACCATTGTGTTGACTATAAGGTTGGCTATAAGGTTACAACTTTTTCTCACTTTATCTCTATCTATTTCCTCTCAAATGTTTTTTACCTTCTTTTTTTAGACACAATTTTTATACCTTTTTTAGAATTAGTTTTTTATACCTAGGGGCACATGTAGAGACAAGACCTTGCAGAGCCCACTCCTTCACTTTTTCAATGCCTCTATCCTCCACATAAGAGGGCTTATAACCCAGTACTGTACTTGCTATGAATGTGGGCAGCTGGCGCCTGAGGGGGGAGCATGCGCGGGAGGGGGAGGGGTTTTTTGATGGGCCAGGGTTGTCAGAAGCGGGATTGGAAGCGGTCCGGACTCCTGCATGGCCCACCTCACATTATCACCATATTTCTTGGAGTCCGTGCATAGCGGGTGGGCGATCTCTTCTCCCTCCCCCGTCTGTCCCTTCTATGCTGACGCCCGCCGAGCGATTAGATTTCGGCTATTGTCGGTTTATTCAATTGGAGTCCCACATGTCAGTGAAAATGCAAGACAACGCAATAGGCGTGGTTTAAGTGTGCCGCCTTTTCACTTTAAACTATCAAAGTGTAACATTTTCATGTGATGGATCGATAGAAATCCAGAACAAAATGACGAGGGTTGGGCTTTCCCGCGCATTAGGCGGGCTAGTTTGACCTAGTGGGTTTGAGTGATATGACGTGCTACAGTGTCGTCCACTTGCTCCATTTTTATGTAAGCAAGCGTCTCCACTCTTACTTGGGAGGAGTGCGAAACATGGCGGATCTGATTTTGATCGAGGGATAACTATTCCCTGCGAAATAATGGAGCACTGCTAGCGATTATAGCATGATAATTAGGGCATCTCCAGCGCTGACCCACAAATTTACACGACACTATTGTGAGAGGATGCCATCCAATGCTGCCCGCATACCTTTCGACAACTATATGAACTAACCGGACAAAATTCATGCAAACAAAGTAAATTTCAAATTAACCGGATGAAATTCATTATATTTCAAAAACTTTTCCTATAAAATGTACGAAATTCATTACATATTTCACAGAAACCGTATTAAAACCTATTGTAAACCTAATCTAAATGACCGCCAGCGCCCGACCACCATGTACAGCCAGGAGCCTCGAGAACTGATGCTCCAGCTATTGCCTTTGCCTCCTCCTCATCCGCCTCGGCTTTGTCCAGCTCCGCCTCGATAACCTCCTCCTCCAGAGCACAAGGTTCTGAAGATTTCCGCCTCCACGTTGCCGTCAAGCGGCTAATCGGCCGCCGATGCTTACCCCACCAAGCTTGACATCGAAAGAGTGGAGGAGCGGTTGCCTTCCTATGACCAGAGCGGCCGTGACCTACCATGTACTACTCTTGGAGGCGGAGGGCGGCCGCGCGGGGGGGGGGGGGGGCAGCCGATGATGTCCTTTGTCTGCTCTGATACGTCTCCAACGTATCTATAATTTTTGATTGTTACATGCTATTATATTATCTGCTTTGGATGTTTTATATGCATTAATATGCTATTTTATATTATTTTGGGACTAACCTTTTAACCTAGAGCCAGATACGTCTCCAACGTATCTATAATTTTTGATTGTTCCATGCTATTATGTTATCTGTTTAGGATGTTTATGGGCTCTATTATATTATTTTTGGGATTAACCTATTAACCCAGAGCCTAGTGCCAGTTTCTGTTTTTTCCTTGTTTTAGAGTATCACAGAAAAGGAAAATCAGACGAAGTCCAATTGACCTGAAACTTCATGGAACTTATTTTTGGACCAGAAGAAACCCACGGAGTATCGGAGATGGACCAGGAGAGTCCCGGGCTGCCCACGAGGGTGGGGGGCGCGCCCACCCCTTGGGCGCGGCCCCTGCCTCGTGGACAGCCCGGAGATCCACCGACGTAATTCTTCCTCTCATATATACCCATATACCCTAAAAACTTCGGGGAGCACAATAGATCGGTTGTTCCGCCGCCAGAAGCCTCTGTAGCCACCGAAAACCAATGTAGACCTTTTCCGGCACCCTGCCGGAGGGGGAATCCCTCTCCGGTGGCCATCTTCATCATCCCGGTGCTCTCCATGACGAGGAGGGAGTAGTTCTCCCTCGGGGCTGAGGGTATGTACCAGTAACTATGTGTTTTATCTCTCTCTCTCGGTCTCTTGTGTTCGTGAGGTGGTACGATCTTGATGTATCGCGAGCTTTGCTATTATAGTTGGATCTTATGTTGCTTCTCCCCCTGTACTCTCTTGTAATGGATTGAGTTTTCCCTTTGAAGTTATCTTATCGGATTAAGTCTTTAAGGATTTGAGAACACTTGATGTATGTCTTGTCGTGCTTATCTGTGGTGACAATGGGACATCACGTGATCCACTTGATGTATGTTTTGGTGATCAACTTGTGGGTTCCGCCCATGAACCTATGCATAGGGGTTGGCACACGTTTTCGTCTTGACTCTTCGGTAGAAACTTTGGGGCATTCTTTGAAGTACTTTGTGTTGGTTTGAATAGATGAATAGGAGATTGTGTGATGCATATCGTATAATCATACCCATGGATACTTGAGGTGACATTGGAGTATCTAGGTGAGATTAAGGTTTTGGTTGATTTGTGTCTTAAGGTGTTATTCTAGTACGAACTCTAGGGTTTTTTCTGACACTTATAGGAATAGCCCAGCGGATTGATTGGAAATAATAACTTTGAGGTGGTTTTGTACCCTACCATAATCTCTTAGTTTGTTCCCTGCTATTAGTGACTTTGGAGTGACTCTTTGTTGCATGTTGAGGGATAGTTATGTGATCCAATTATGTTATTCTTGTTGAGAGAACTTGCACTAGTGAAATTATGAACCCTAGGCCTTGTTTCAACGGATTGCAATACCGTTTGTGCTCACTTTTATCATTAGTTACCTTGCTGTTTTTATATTTTCAGATTACAAAAACCTTTGTCTACCATCCATATACCACTTGTATCACCATCTCTTCACCGAACTAGTGCACCTATACAATTTACCATTGTATTGGGTGTGTTGGGGACACAAGAGACTCTTTGTTATTTGGTTGCAGGGTTGTTTGAGAGAGACCATCTTCATCCTAAGCCTCCTACAAATTGATAAACCTTAGGTCATCCACATGAGGGAAATTTGCTACTCTCCTGCAAACCTCGGCACTTGGAGGCCCAACAACGTCTACAAGAAGAAGGTTGTATAGTAGACATCAGAGCCCAGTGCCAGTTCCTGTTTTTCCTTGTTTTAGAGTTTCATAGAAAAGGAATACCAAACGGAGTCCAAACGGAATGAAACTTTTGCGATGATTTTTCTTGGTCCAGAAGACATCCAGAGGGCTTGGAGTGCACGTTAGGAAAGACACGAGTCGGCCACAAGGTCAGGAGGCACACCCAAGGGGGTTTTGGCGTGCCCCCACCCTTGTGTGCCCCTCGTGACTCCACTGACCTATTTCTTCTGCAAAAAAATTCTCAAATACCCAAAAAACCTTCCAGGGGAGCCACGAAATCACTTTTCCACCGATGCAACCTTCTGTACCATGAGATCCCACATAGGGGCCTTTTTTGGTGTCCTACCGGAGGGGGATTCGATCACAGAGGGCTTCTACATCAACAACATTACCTCTCCGACGAAGCGTGAGTAGTTTACCATAGACCTACGGGTCCATAGCTAGTAGCTAGATGGCTTCCTCTCTCTCTCTCTCTCTCTTTGATTCTCAATACCATGTTATCCTTGATGTTCATGGAGATCAATTTGATGTAATACTCTTTTGCGGTGTGTTTGCCGACATCTGATGAATTGTGGATTTATGACCAGCTTATCTATGAATATTATTTGAATCTCCTCTGACTTCTTATATGAATGATTTTATATCTTTGCAAGTCTCTCCGGACTATCGATTTGGTTTTGCCAACTAGATTGGTTTTTCTTGCAATGGGAGAAGTGCTTAGATTTGGGTTCAATCTAGCGGTGCTCGATCCTAGTGACGGAAGGGGAACTTACACGTATTGTATTGTTGTCATCGAGGATTACAAGATGTGGTTTTCATCATATTGCTTGCGTTTATCCGACTACATCGTGTCATCTTACTTAATGCGTTACTCTGTTCTTCATGAACTTAATACTCTAGATGCAGGCAGGAGTCGGTCGATATGTGGAGCAATAGTAGTACATGCAGGCATGGGTCATTCTACTTGATACAGACTTGATGTCTATGTTCATGATCATTGCCTTAGGTATCGTCAAAACTTTGCGCTTTTCTATCAATTGCTCGGCAGTAATTTGTTCACCCGCCATCATATTTTCTATCTTGAGAGAAGCCTCTAGTGAAACCTATGGCCGCCGGGTCTATTTTCCATCATGTAAGTTTCCGATCTATAATTTTAGTTTCCTATTTAATTTCTTTGCAATCTTTTACTTTCCATTCCATAAACCAAAAATACCAAAAATATTACTTTACCGTTTATCCATCTATATCAGATCTCACTTTGCAAATAATCGTGAAGGGATTGACAACCCCTTTGTCGTGTTGGGTGCAAGTTGGTGTTTCTTTGTGCAGGTATTCGGTGGCTTGTGTGTTGTCTCCTACTGGATTGATACCTCGGTTCTCAAAAGCTGAGTGAAGTACTTACTCTACTTTGCTACATCACCCTTTCCTCTTCAAGGGAAAAACCAACGCAAACTCAAGAGGTAGCAGGAAGAATTTCTGGCGCCGTTGCCGAGGAGATCTACGCCAAGCTGAGATATAACAAGTACCCATTATAAACTCTCATCCCTCGCATTACATTATTTGCCATTCGCCTCTCGTTCTCCTCTCCCTCACTTCTAAAACAATTTGCGAACAAATTTGCCTTTGCTTCGTCCCTCTTCAATTCGTCTTCTTCGTTTGCTTTTTTGTGCTCTTGTGTTGGATTGCTTGCCTTGTCACCACGAATCCTCCAAAAAATGTTGACCCTCACCTTAAGAGGTTAGGCGAAATTGAAAATAATGTTAGAACCTTCATGTCTTTGCAATTTGAGCATAACAATTTCTTTAGAAACGAGCTCAAGGAGCAGAAAAGTTGTATGGAATACATGAATAAAGAGCTTAATGATATGTCTAAGGTATTTTATTGTCTGAGATCTCAGTTTGCGCATCTTGAAAATTTAGTAGGTCAAAATTCTGATAAACAAGCTACTTTAGTAAACAAAATGGCCGCCAAACCAGAGGCTCTAAATAATGATGAAGATCCTAAAGTGATTGATGTGACTCCTATTGAATCTTTGTTTTCTAATATAAATCTTGATAAAGATGGGACTGGAGATGAGTCAACTTTAGTTAGAAGGCATTCCAGTGATTCAGAGTTTTTAGATCTTGATGCAAAAATTGATAAAAGTGGGCTTGGAGAGGTCAAAACTTTAGATAGCAATGAACCCACTCTTTTGGATTTCAAGGAATTTAATTATGATAATTTTTGTTTAATAGATTGTATTTCCTTGTTACAAACCATGTTGAATTCTCCTCATGATTATAGTCAAAACAAAGCTTTTACTAAGCATATCATTGATGCTATGATGCAATCTTTCGAAGAAAACCTTGAATTGGAAGTTTCTATCCCTGGAAAACTTTATGATGAGTGGGAACCTACTATTAAGATTAAGATTAAATATTATGAATTCCATGCTTTGTGTGATTTGGGTGCTAGTGTTTCCACGATTCCAAAAACTTTATGTGATGTGTTAGGTTTCCGTGAATTTGATGATTGTTCCTTAAATTTGCATCTTGTGGATTCCACTATTAAGAAACCTATGGAAAGGATTAGTGATGTTCTTATTCTTGCAAGTAGGAATTATGTGCCTGTAGATTTCATTGTTCTTGATATAGATTGCAATCCTACATGTGCTATTATTCTTGGTAGACCTTTCCTTAGGACGATTGGTGCAATTATTGATATGAAAGAAGGAAACATTAGTTTCAATTTCTGTTAAGTAAAGGCATGGAACACTACCCTAGAAAGAAAATTAAATTGCATTATGGATCAATTATGAGAGCCACTTATGGATTGCATGCCAAAGATGAAAACACTTCGATCTATTCGTGCTTGATGCCTAGCTAAGGGGGTTAAACAATAGCGCTTGTTGGGAGGCAACCCAATTTTATTTATTTATTGCTTTTCAGGTCTTGTTTTGCATTAGATAATTTATCTAGCCTCTGGTTAGAGGTAGTTTTTATGTTTGAGTTAGTGTTTGTTCCAAGAAAGTCCTTTGTGATAGCTTATGGTGATAGTTGATTTGATCCTGCTGAAAAAAAAGAAACTTTTGCGCCCAGGAGATTAATTTTCATTTTTAGCAGAAGCACGAAAAAATACTGATTCCTTTTGCAGAAGATTAATAAACAAATTTCTTAGGTCTTCCTAATTTTTCTAGACTTTTTAAGTTACAGAAGTATTCAAAATCTCCATATTGCAACAAACTGTTCTATTTTTGACAGATTCTGTTTTTCGCGTGTTCTTTGCTTATTTTGATGCATCTATGGCTAGTATCGGGGGGTATGAACCATGGAAAAGTTGGAATACAGTAGATATTACACCAATATAAATAAAGAATGAGTTCACAACTATACCAAAAGTGGTGATTTATTTTATTATACTAACGGAGCTTATGAGATTTTTTGTTGAGTTTTGTGTTGTGAAATTTTCAAGTTTTGGGTAACAATTTGATGGACTATGGAATAAGGAGTGGCAAGAGCCTAAGATTGGGGATGCCCAAGGCAACCCAAGGTAATATTCAAGGACAACCAAGAGCCTAAGCTTGGGGATGCCCAGAAGGCATCCCCTCTTTCGTCTTCATCTATCTGTAACTTTACTTGTGGCTATATTTTTATTCACCACATGATATGTGTTTTGCTTGGAGCGTCTTGTATGATTTGAGTCTTTGCTTTTTAGTTTGCCACAATCATCCTTGATGTACACACCTTTTGAGAAATACACGCATGAATCGTGATCTATTAGAATACTCTATGTGCTTCCCTTATATCTTTTGAGCTAGGCAAATTTGCTCTAGTACTTCACTTATATCTTTTTAGAGCACGGCAGCAGTTTTATTTTATAGAAATTGATGAACTCTCGCACTTCACTTATATTAGTTTGAGAGTCCTTAAAACAACATGGTAATTTGATTTGGTTATAAAATTAGTCCTAATATGATAGGCATCCAAGAGGGATATAATAAAAACTTTCATATAAAGTGCATTGAATACTATGAGAAGTTTGATTCCTTATGATTGTTTTGAGATATGAGGATGGTGATATTAGAATCATGCTAGTAAGTAGTTGTGAATTTGAGAAATACTTGTCTTAAGGTTTGTGAGTCCTATAGCATGCATGTATGGTGAACCGTTATGTAACGAAGTTGGAGCATGGGATATTTTTTGAGTGTCTTCCTTATGAGTGGCGGTCGGGGATGAGCGATGGTATTTTCCTACCAATCTAACCCCCTATGAGCATGTGCATAGTACTTTGTTTCAATGACTAATAGATTTTTGCAACAAGTATGTGAGTTCTTTATGACTAATGTTGAGTCCATGGATTATATGCACTCTCACCTTTCCGCCATTGCTAGCCTCTCTTGTGCCACGCAACTTTCACCCGTACCACAAACCCACAATATACCTTCCTCAAAATAGCCACCATACCTACCTATTATGGAATTTCCATAGCCATTCCGAGATATATTGCCATGCAACTTTCCACCATTCCGTTTATTATGACACGCTCCATAATTGTCATATTGTTATGCATGATCATGTAGTTGATATCGTATTTGTGGAAAAGCCATCGTTCATCATTTTTTATACATGTCAGTTTTCATTCGTCACACATCCCGGTACACCACCGGAGGTATACATATAGAGTCATCTTTTTGTTGTAGTATCAAGTTGTGCTTTTTGAGTTGCAAGTTAATAAAAGTGTGATGATCTTCATTATTAAAAAATTGTCCAATGTGAGGAAATAAAAGAGAGAGAGAGAGAGAGAGAGAGAGAGAAAGAAAGGCCAAATTAAAAAAGAGAAGTCCCAAAAAAGGGAGAAAAGAGAGAAGGGACAATGTTACTATCCTTTTGCCACACTTGTGCTTCAAAGTAGAACCATGATCTTCATGATAGAGAGTCTCCTATGTTGTCATTTTCATATACTAGTGGGAATTTTTCATTATAGAACTTGGCTTGTATATTCCAACAATGGGCTTCCTCAGAATGCCCTAGGTCTTCATGAGCAAGCAAGTTGGATGCACACCCACTTAGTTTTCTTTTGAGCTTTCATAAACTTATAGCTCTAGTGCATCCATTGCATGGCAATCCTTACTCGCCCTCATTGATATCTATTGATTGGCATCTCCATAGCCCGTTGATACGCCTAGTTGATGTGAGACTAACTCCTTCTTTTCTGTCTTCTCCACAACCACCTTCTATTCCACCCATAGTGCTATGTCCATGGCTCACGCTCATGTATTGCATGATTTGAATATTTTGTGTGATAAAGATGGAGCATAGCCAGACTATATGATTTTGTAGGGATAAGCTTTCTTTGGCCATGTTATTTTGAGAAGACATGATTATTTTGTTAGTATGCTTGAAGTATTATTGTTTTTATGTCAATATTAAACTTTTGTTTTGGGGACAATTGCATTTTTGCCCCTAGTTCGTTCCTACCCACCCTTACTTTTTGAGTTTGCTTAGTTTTGCCCTTACTTTTCCGCCGAGGTCCCTTGAATGCCCTTTGACCGTTTGACCAAAACTTTGAAAATTCATAACTAATTCACATGAACTCAGAAAAATGCAAATAAGATATCAAAATGTTCAGATAAACATTACCTTTATGTGCATATCATTTGCATTCAGGACAAAAGCATCGTTTAAACTACCTGAGGTAATTAATGTTATTAACATTATTAAAAATAAAAAGGTACAAACAATATTTTTTCATGAATAAAAATTACATGCAAATGTAGGTGATGTTTTCTGAACATCCTGATATCTGATTTGCATTTTTAAGAGTTTGTATCAATTTGTTATGAAGTTTCCAAATAATGGTCAAATTCGTTAGAACATTCATAACAAGATGATATGAACTCGGAAAAATGCAAATAAGATATCTGGATGTTCAGAAAACATCACCTACATTTGCATGTAATTTTCATTCATGAAAAAAAATATGGTTCATACCTTTTTATTTTTAATAATGTTAATAACATTAATTACGCCAGGTAGTTGAAAGGGTGCTTTTGTCCTCAATCCAAATTATACGCACATAAAGGTAGTGTTTATCTGAACATTTTGATATCTTATTTGCATTTTTCTGAGTTCATATGAATTAGTTATGAATTTTCAAAGTTTTGGTCAAACGTCAAAGGGCATTCGAGGACCACGACGGAAAAAGTAAGGGCAAAACTGAGCAAGCTCGAAAAGTAAGGGCAAAACCCGTGGGTAGGAACCAACTAGGGGTAAAAATGCAATTGTCCCTTTGTTTTGAATCATACGGATCTGAACATTCATGCCACAATAAATAGAATTGCATTGATAAATATGTTAGGTAGCATTCCACATTCAAAAATTCTATTTTTATCATTTACCTACTAGAGGACGAGCAGGAATTAAGCCCGGCGATGCCTGATACGTCTCCAATGTATCTATATTTTTTGATTGTTCCATGCTATTATATTATCTGTTTTGGATGTTTTATATGCATTAATATGACATTTTATATTATTTTTGGGACTAACCTATTAACCTAGAGCCCAATGCCAGTTCCTATTTTTCCTTGTTTTAGAGTTTCGCAGAAAAGGAATACCAAACGGAGTCCAAACGGAATTAAACTTTCGCGATGATTTTTCTTCGACCAGAAGACATCCAAAGGGCTCGGAGTGCACATCAGGAAAGCCACGAGGCAGCCACAAGGTCGGGAGGTGCGCCTAGGGTGTAGGGCGCGCCCACCACCCTTGTGGGCCCCACGTGACGCCACCAACCTATTTGTTCCACCTATATATTCTCAAATTACCCCAAAACCTTCCAGGGGAGCCACGGAACCACTTTTCCAACACCGCAACCTTCTGTACCCATGAGATCCCATCTAGGGGCCTTTTACGGCGTCCTGCCGGAGGGGGATTCGATCATGGAGGGCTTCTAGATCAACACCATTATCTCTCCGATGAAGCGTGAGTAGTTTACCACAGACCTACGGGTCCATAGCTAGTAGCTAGATGACTTCTTCTCTCTCTTTGATTCTCAATACCATGTTATCCTCGATGTTCTTGGAGATCTATTCGATGTAATAATCCTTTGCGGTGTGTTTGACGAGATCCGATGAATTGTGGATTTATGATCAGCTTATCTATGAATACTATTTGAATCTCCTCCGGCTTCCTATATGCATGATTTGATATCTTTCCAAGTCTCTTTGAACTATCGATTTAGTTTGGCCAACTAGATTGGTTTTTCTTGCAATGGGAGAAGTGCTTAGCTTTGGGTTCAATCTTGCGGTGCTCGATCCTAGTGACAGAAGGGGAAACGACACGTATTGTATTGTTGCCATCGAGGATAACAAGATGGGGTTTGCATAATATTGCTTGAGTTTATCCCGCTACATCATGTCATCTTACTTAATGCGTTACTCTGTCCTTCATGAACTTAATACTCTAGATGCAGGCAAGAGTCGGTCAATGTGTGTAGTAATAGTAGTAGATGCAGGAAGGAGTCGGTCTACTTGATACGGATGTGATGCCTATGTTCATGATCAGTGCCTTAGGTATCGTCATAACTTTGCGCTTTTCTATCAATTGCTCGGCAGTAATTTGTTCACCCATTATAATATTTTCTATCCTGAGAGAAGCCTCTAGTGAAACCTATGGCTCCCGGGTCTATTTTCCATCATATAAGTTTTCGATCTATAATTTTAGTTTCCTATTTACTTTCTATGCAATCTTTTACTTTCCGTTCCACAAACCAAAAATACCAAAAATATTACTTTACCATTTATCCATCTATATCAGACCTCACTTTGCAAATAACCGTGAAGAGATTGACAACCCCTTTGTCGCGTTGGTTGCAAGTTGATGTTTGTTTGTGCAGGTATTCAGTGGCTTGTGTGTTGTCTCCTACTGGATTGATACCTTGGTTCTCAAAAAACGAGGGAAATACTTACTCTACTTTGCCACATCACTCTTTCCTCTTCAAGGGAAAAACCAATGCAAGCTCAAGAGGTAGCATGCTCCTATGATAGTACATCCAAGAGAGCTTTAGAGCGTGCCCGGAGCGGAGCCGATGATGTACTTCGTCTGCTCCTGCGACAATACGTCCAAGAGAGCTTTGGAGCGCGAGGAGGCCATGGTTGGAGTGGTGTCGACAGAAGGAAGGGACTAGAGGAGAATGACTGTGGGTGTTTTTCTATTGCTGGGGGATGGGGCTGAAGTTAATATATCAGGCGAATGGCAATGAGCCGCGACAGACGGATGGACGGCTGGCGCCGGAGTAGGTTCGTCGGCAGCCACATGTCATTAATGTGGGCGGCGGACGGACGAATGACCGTGGTGTCGTTAACGCGGAGCAGTCGCTTGCACCGGGGTGCCACGCGGGTGGCGCTCTCTCGGCCGTCGCACTGCTGTAATTCTAGCGCTAGTGAGAGGTCATGTCGGGTGTGAATGCGGCATTGATGTTCTGGAGCAACGGTGACCGTTTCAGGCGGGAAGAACGCACTAGCGATGGAAGGGGTTTTGGAAGGCAAGGGCGGTTAGACACTGGCGTGGTGGTATATTGTTTTTGTAGTTTGCAAAAGTACTCAATTAATGTGGCAGTTCACTTTTTTTCTATGATCAACATACACCGTATAAAGCACCGTCTTCAAATTTGGCAATTCTCCGGGTTCATTTACCATATTTAGGCCATGATGTGCATCTTGTAGAAATTTACTACCACTATAAGAATTAACGAACATCAACATCATGCATATATGACTCAAAGCTTACATGCTATAGTGTGGTATTTATTCATAATTTTGTTGCCAAATCTTCTTCGTGCAATGCACACGTACCTTACTAATAAACATAGTTTCTAGTGATATATTTGTAGTTACATGCGTCAACCATGATGAAGGTGCAGAAATATCAAATCCCAGCTACAGCTACATGGTTGTGATGATAGGGATGTGGTATGCCATTCGATCACGGTGCACGCGCATGATCCGCATGGCTGGGGTGGCGGCGAATCAGAAAGCAACCCACAATAGGGTTAGCGCACACAGTTTCCACAGGTAACAAAAAGTAACTGTGTGCAGTAATAAAGAGTAAAATGCACTAGTGGTCATCGAACTTGTCTCGATAGCTCACTTTGGTCACTGTACTTACGAATACAATCAATACAGTCACTATATATGACTTAAGATGATTATACGGTCACTGGCTTAGCATATAACTTCGTATTTTGTCTGCTTGACCGGTCAAACAGTCCACATGCGCCTCACCCAAGTTCTATGGCCCCATCCGTCAATGGGTCAAAAATAAATAAATTAGAAAAGCTAAATTATGCATTGCATGGGTGTGGAATTAACCTCGGACCTCTCCAGTAAAGCCCCACAAGCTAACCAAATGAGGTATTTTTACAAGGAGCAAAGGCGACGCACATGCATGCATGTGGGCGACCCACACACAGAGTACGCGCGTGCATGCACACAATACATACTAGCACACACGTGGACGCATATACACAGTTATACTTATGATTGTACTGAAATAAATTATGTGAACTCATGGATGACGAGCCTTTAAAGCGTATGTGGCATGTATAGACAACCAGGCGTCCATGCAACTGCTCTTGTCGCCAGCTAGCCTTCGACGACCACCATTACACATACACAACCATGCATAACTTAAGAATAATGGATGAATCGATCAAACACACACTCATGTGCAGTGGCACTCTGATTGGTCGCCGTTTGCATTGCGCCATGAGCAGGACTTTGATTGAGAGGGCGACGTGCATGTATTACCATGGTTTGACAACGTGAGCATGAGTGTCTGCCCGTGTACATGCTACTGTGTCTGTGGACGGTGTGCACTAATGTGTGCATCATGTATAATATAAAAAAATTGGTTTGTGCATTTAATGCAAAGTATTTCATTTTCATTTGGCTGACGAGTGTGCGTTGTAGTGACGAGTCCGTGGTTTGATTCCTCACATACGAATAATTTTGGTTTTTATTTCTTTCTCCATTGACATGTAGGCCCGCATAGATAGATAGATATAGAAAACGAGCTGATGAGGCGCATGTGGACTGTATGACTGGTCAGCCATACAAATATGGAGCAGTACGTTGAGCCAGTAACCGTATAATCACCATATCTCATATATAATGACCGGGTTGACCGTATTCTTAAGTACAATGATCAAAGTGGGCTATCAAGACAAGTTCGATGACCACCAATGCATTTTACTCAGTAATAAATGACCAGGATTGAAAGGGAATCCAAATTTCCTTCGTCGTCTATCCTTCAGCTCTTGACAAACCAATGCACTATATGGTTGTCCAGCCACTCCGTCCCAGAGCTCTCACCAAGCATCGTTCATGTCACCGCGGCACACACTAACTAGTAAGGAAGCGATGGCATCCCATTGCGCCAAGTTCCTCGCCGCCCATGACCGCACACAAAATGGTAGGGAAGCGATGGCATCCCGTCATGCCGAGTTCATCACCGCTCGTGAACTCACGCCTACATGGGCGGACTTTGAAGCTGCCAAGGCCGAATGGGTGGTAGAGCAAGAGGCGGCCAAAGCTGCACAGAGGGAGTGGAAAAGGCAGAAAGCACTCAAGAATAGAGAGGCCTGCCGCTGCCAAAAAGAAGAGGACGCACGTGCTGCTGCAGAGAGCTTGGTAGAGATCCAAGCATGGTGGGGTGTCGCCGACAACGCCGGGAAGGAGAACGACGGTGTCTGGCTAGCATGTGAGAAGTAGTAGTACTAGTAGTTAGTGTGTGTGTGTGTCTGTCGCCTGCATGTGAGAAGTAGTAGTACTAGTAGTACTAGTAGCTAGCATGTGAGAAGTAGTAGTACTAGTTACTACTGTAAGTTTTAGAGCAAATTACCAGTACATGAGCCTCGACTCAATGGAAAATTCATATCCTATGCATCAAATGGCATCTCTTTCTCTATAGGAATTGAGATGCATGTCATCTCACTTCCTATGATTTTCATATTCCTATAAAATTCCTATCCTATGAACAAAAGGAGCCTCCGCTAGAGTATAATACTACTATAGCTAGCAGTATTGATAGTACAGTAGTTTTCTTCAAGAAGCGGAATTCAACGAAGTCATGATGGTTCCTTCATTCGACCAACTTTATAGTGGGAAAGGTTGGGCCTGTGATTTGATGGCTCATTAGCCATTATTATTTCAGCGTGACGACCAGCGTGACTCTCCCTTGGAGTTCTGCATGCATGGAAAGTGGACCAGGATGGTCGACGTCCCACAAGTCAGCGAACGGAAGCATTCTTTCTGATATCGGGGAGCAAGGAAACCGCGTGGTATAGTATCACTGCTGATTTATATTTTTCTATTTTTGATGAAAGCTAGTGTTTCAACTCTTACGACGAGGAGTGCCAAATACGCAACGTGCTGGATGTCCCACATGTCAGCGAAAGGAGTGGGACATGAACACCGTGGTAGAGCGTGTCCACTTCTTCCACTTCTAGGTCGGAGGCCACACGTAGTACTAGTAGTATGAACGATACAAAGTGCAACCCGGAGAGAAATACGCGTCTAGTTGGAAGGTCTCGGGCCATACATGTAAACAAATATAAAACCTAACATGTGCCTCCAATTAATATAGTACGAGTAGTAGAGTACTTAGGCACGTACATCATAATATCACCGTGCATTGCACGTACAACATGTAGTGGTAGTAAGAGACAAATGCCTATATGCCACGCATGTTCATACATTTGTGCCTTTCTACTTCACTTACTGCACTACATTACTCATGTTCGTACATCCCTTGGTACATGTCCGTCTCGTAGTTACAGTCCCACGTGTTCTTCATAGATGAAACAATCCATAACGGTGGGCAACGGGAATCCATATCATCGCAACTTCTTAGTGTGGCTCACCACGATGGAGACTCATCCAAACTGAAGCGGTATAGATCAGGGATAAGGCGTTCAAGGTATGAATACGTTGGTACACAATGAAAACGCACCCGTTCTTCATGAAGGGCAGGTCGTCAGTGTCGTGCACGAAAGGTGGCATCATTTGCACTATGGGGTAGTTGTCCCGTATGAAAATCGAGTACTCTTCAAGTGTGTTCATCTGCACCCAGGTAGCATCACGGGGGTCGAACACGCCGCTGTTCATCCGGTACACCTCGCATCTCAAACCTAGATACATGCTGACGTGCACGGTTATGGTCCATGTAGCAGGGGACACGGATTAAAATAAAATACTTTATATTGCTTATTTATATGAGGGGAACAGAAGCAATGTATAGACTAGCTGCGGCATGGGTGACGACAAACAATTTGAGAGTGTTACCTGGGCCATGTACATTAATTAAAGTAGGAGTAGTTTTGTATGGGATTATGGCTACTTAGCTAGTACTACACGGAATTGAAATTGTTAAGTCCTTTATAGTTTATACAACTGGCATTATAAAATTGCGTAGATGACTATCCCAATCAATAAAATAAGAAGGAAAGAACTACTCCTCCTCCTGGAGTACAAAGAGACATGTACTCAAATGTTATAAGATGGCATGGCAATAAGATATACGATAGTTCCTAGCTCTACTACTCTTGGATCAGAGAGAAGGGATCACCTGGGTACATGATCGAGGTCCGATCGTGATAGATCGTGGCACCTTGTTGCCCATCAATGGTACCATGGGTAATGACTGCTAAGATAGTACGTCCCAACTAGGTGTCGTCAGCAACAAGGTTCCAAGTTAGACCAAATGCCCTATGCACATCCACGATTGGCGATCTGATTTTGATCAGGGGATGACTTTGCCCTAAATAATCGTGCAAACAAGGAAGAATTCATAAAAACCGGACGAAAATCAATACATTTCGGAAACTTTTCATATAAACCAGACGAGATACATTAGAGTTTTCATACAAACTGGAGTAAAACCTACTATAAAGAAGTTGCAACTGTAATGTGGGCGGCGCACGGATGATAGCCGACTGTGGTGTTGATTGAGGCTACTCATAGTGGAGAGTATCATATACACTATACTAGTGTATGATATACTACTTTTATAGTGCATAGTATCATAGAGTAGTAGCATATATGACAAAAATTATTGCCATGCATGACCCCCTATCTCTTCTTTAATTCGGTGCCACATCACCATGTCTGCTATTTCCGAGTGTATGTACCAGCTAAGTTACCACCACTATGGCCAGCCTCAACGTGGAGCAGTCGCGTGCACTGGGAAGCGGCGCTCTCTCTGCCATCGCACTGCTTCAAAGCCGGCGCCAGTGAGAGGTCACCTCTGCTCTGGCCGAGCGTTAATGAGGCACTGACGCTTTGTGCGACGATGACCATTTCAGGTGGCAAGCGCGCGCCGGCAAGGGAGGGGGTTTGGGTCGACTAGGGCGGTCAGACGCGGGCATGGTGGTGGTATTGATTTTGTATTGTTTCAGTTGTAGTACTAGTAGTTTGCAAAACTAGTCAATTATTGTACTCGGTTTCCTAAAAAATTGTGGTAAGAAACATTACTTGCAATGCATGCATGCATGGCCAATATAAATGACCAATAAAAAAATACTACATGCACGCAACGATTTAATGCACATTGTAATCTCAACATGGGATGGGGAGCTCTAGATTTGAATTTGAAACTTACAAAACAAAAAAAATCAAAACAAATAAACTGGAAGAGAGGGAGTATACTGTAGGATCTGTCCCATACTAAACAAGTCCCTTGGTTTGTCACTGCGAAGATGCGGTTAGAAAGGAGCATAGGGTCTTCGTACTCGTACGACAACAAATCGGCCATAGACAGCATGGTCCACCTTTGACCGCCATGTGCAGGGTCCGTGAAAGCAATCACGATGTCAAACACCATGTGAGAGTGTAATTTTGGTTCATGGAGGACCTTATCGGGGCTTTCGGGATTGCTATCTTCTTCAATCTCACCATGGTTCCATCGTAGTACCAATTTAGGCGATGGCCCATTGCATGGCTGATCCCAATGATGGACAAAGGTTCTACGAGAACAGTGTCACCATTGTAGATGTTGTGCAAATTGATGTAGGTACTCTCCCGTACATATGCAAGCCAATCTCCACTGGCACCAAGCCTAACCTGTGAAACAGTGGGCAGCCAAGGAATTAGGAAATGGACATGTAAGTAGTCTTTATAATGCATTTACTACATGATCAAACTCATCACTTACCTGCTCTTCGGACAAAACCCGAGTGCCCCTCAACGTCGGCATCTCAAGGAGCATCATTCCAACTATGGCCACGCCGCACTCGAGAGACCCCCAAGAAAACATCCTCGTCCTCGAGGATGCATGGCAGACCAACTAGCATGGCCTTCTCCCACGCATATTTATGCACCCTCTTTAAATATTTGGTGCAAGTTACCGCTAAGTCTTGCGGATGTGAGGAAATCAGAGTGACTTACGTTTTGTCCCAAAGGATCGTCATCCAAGGTCTCTCAACCTCGACGAGGATGCGAAGCACCACCGCCTTGCGAATCCATGGTAATGGTGACCAACTGCCTTGTTCATTGTGGAGCTGGTTTACACGAGAGGAGATGGTAACAGTAGGGCTTTGTCCCTTTGGAAAGGATGTTCTACGGGTGCAAACTAGTGCAATTTATATTTGAGACTAGCAGGAGGCCCATGCTTTGCACGGAACATCAAGATGCATTTATACGAGCTGTTTATCTCGTGGGAGACGAAGATGAATGAGGGAAGGCCTTATCTACAAATGTGGAGAGGGGTGCGAGTATCTTTTTGCAAAATTGCCATAGTTTGCTTTCTATCCGTCAGATATAGATCGGACGGTCTATATTGCAGGATGGCAGGCACATCGTCATCACCAACTTGGTTTTTTATATTTATATATTTTTATTATTTATTACTAGCAAGATGCCCGTGTGTTGCATGTAATTTCAAGATGCATTTCAGCATTTGTATGACTAGTTTATCTTGTGAGAGAAAAGGATGAACGAAGGAAGGCCTTATTTGCTAATGTGGAGAGAGGTGTGGGTATGTTTTTGCAAAATTTCCATAGTTTCCTTTCTATCCATCGGATATAAATCGGACGGCCTTTATTGCAGTATGGTAGGCACACCATCATCACCAACTCTGTTTTCTATAAGAGTAGATAGATAGATTATTATTATTATTATTATAACAGTAGAGATAGAGATCAGGGAGCTGATGGGCGGTTTGTTGTACGGCACGTTTGTGTCCAGCCACTAGCCCGAAATTAAAGCACGCACGGCATTTACATTGAATGGGATTAGTTGTTTTTCGGGCACATGGACCAATGCGGACTAGTAGACCTGGTCGCCCTTTTTAGAGCACACCTTCAACAAGTACATGCGTGACATGCGTGCATGCAAATATTGCATTACCAAACCGTGCGAAGCGGAGCGGTAGGCTATCGAACTGTAGCCTACATGTTACAACCATGTCATCCACACGCAACCTAAAGGCCAATTCATACTCCGCTGGACTATATTGTACTACTATGCATTGTTTGGCATGAACGTTCCTTGGAGCTGGTGCTGCAACTGGCGTACTCCATAACCCGCTTCCCTTCACCTTCCGCTTCCACCGCCTATGCACGTCCACGTGAAGCGACCGGTCAACCTTTATATAGGAGTGCTAGCACAAAAAGATCATGCATGCCCAGTAAAATTTTCTTTATCTTATCTCTATGAATTTTTTTGGCATAAATCTCAAAGCCCTTTAAGTCTGAGTATAATGGAAATCAAAGTCCTCCTCTAGCTCCGCTTTGCCCCCACCATCAAACTCTTGTTCCAGCTCCACTTTGTCGTTCTCCTCCTCCAGCTCTGCATGCTAGTCCGCCTCCAACGACTCCTCGTCTGGCTCCAGCTAGTCCGGACTCTGGATGCAGTGTGACTGCGATCCGGGCTTCGCGCCGCCTCCAGATCAAAGCGCTGCTCCGACGGGAGCATGGCGTATGTCGTTACCTTTGGCCGGGCTACGGCTATCGGGCGACGGCGACGAGAGAAGAGGCGGCGGGAGGGGAATGAATGCATCTTCTTTTGGGTTCATCATCCAACTTAAATAAATGCGCACCATCACGTGTACCTACGGGTGCACAAATTGTAACATACGGGTCTACTTAGGGGGCGTCACGTAACTGGTATGTGTGTGAGATTCTGAGAGATAGAGTGCGTGTGTGTGACTCTACTCTTCACCTCTTCGGACATGTACACCACCTTTTGCATCAGGATATAAGTATAATGGTATTACACTTTAGCTTGTGATTTACGTGGCCATGTTAACGTGGTTGTGTAAAAAATGTCACTTCTTGCTCATGATTTGTGTTATATAAGTATGTGAACTTTGCTAACTACTAAAATAAAGTAGAATTTATCCATGTTATATTAGTAAATAAATGTGACTGTAAATCATACAGGTAAGGTTGGACGAAGGGTGGTAGGAACAAATGCGTGTGTGTGTGTGTGTGAAGCGGAGTCTTTGGTGGCGAAAGTAATTTAAGTGTGTGTGGATTCATCGTGGAGAGGTGATGTGTATGGCAGAGGCCACCAATAGGGGGGAGAGAGTGAAGAGTCCCGTAAAGAGGGAAGAGAAGGCGTGTGCGCGTGAGAGGAGTCGACATCGACATAATGTGTTTGTTCGAGAGACACCGAGGAAGACTACTATATACCGATGGTGCATGTAGGCGGGAATTAAATGAATGGATGGTCTTATTGGTTTCGGGGATATAGGGGAAGAGTGAGAGAGGAGGGTAGCTAGAAGGAGATTGTTAAGTGTGAGTGTGTGTTTTAGAGAAGAGACCCATCCAAGCGGAAGTCATGTGCACACAAGAAGAGAACGATTCGATGTGGGACTAGGGCCGAGGGTAATTAACTACGCATGGAGACATAGGAGACCTTGAATGTGCATGTGCGAGAGGTATACATGTATACGTGGGATGTGTGTGTGTGTGTGTGTGTGTGTGTGTGCGCGCGCGCATGGTCGAGATAAAAGAAAGAAGACATAAGTCATAAGATCAATGACATGGGAGAGACAGATCGGTATGACAATATGCATGCATGTGAGAGTAGAGGGAAGAAGGCCCGATAATTGAGCATGTGTTTTTGTCTTTAAGAGATAATAGCGTGGGCTGGAGCATGCATCTATGGCGAGCAGAGAGAGCGAGATACAACGATTGTGCAGAAGAGATCAACCTATAGATGCATGTATAGAGAGACAGATATAGTGTGCGTGTGATAACCCACAAGTATAGAGGATCACAACAGTTTTTGAGGGTAAAGTATTCAACCCAAATTTATAGACTCGACACAAGGGGAGCCAAAGAATATTTTTAAGTATTAGCAATTGATTTGTCAATTTAGTCACACCTGGCGATTAATTATCTATAGCAAAGTGATCAGTAGCACAGTAATGTGATAGTTTTGATAGCAGTAGTAATAGAAATAGCAACGGTAACAATGAGAGCAATAGTTCTGTAGCAAGTGCAACAGTAATGATAGAAGTAGTAACTTAGTAGAAATAATATGATAGAAATTCGTAGGCATTGGATCGGTGATTTGTTGGATGATATTCATCATGTGATAGTCATAACCTAGGGCGATACGACACTAGCTCTAGTTCAAAATATAATGTAGGCATGTATTCCGTAAATAGTCATACATGCTTATGGAAAGAACTTGCATGGCATATTTTGTCCTACCCTCCCGTGGTAGCGGGGTCCAATTGGAAACTAAGGGATATTAAGGCCTCCTTTTAATAGAGATCGTAATAAAGCATTCACACATGGTGAATACATGAACTCCTCAAACTACGAACATCACCGGGAGTGGTCTCCACTATTGTCACTCCAGGGTTGCCGGATCATAACACATAGTAGGTGACTATAACTTGCAAGATCAGATCTAGAACATGGATATAATAGGGATAACATAAAGAATTCAGATCTGAAATCATGGCACCCGGGCCCAAAGTGACAAGCATTAAGCATGGCAAAGTCATTGCAACATCTATCTCAGAACATATATAGTGGATACTAGGGATCAAGCCCTAACAAAACTATCTAGATTACATGATGAATATCATCCAACTCCTCACCGACCAGTGAGCCTACGAAGGAATTACTTACTCCCGGTGGGGAGCATCATGGAAATGGCGATGGAGAAGGGTTGGTGATGACAAAGAACGAAGATCCCCCTCTCTGGAGCCCCAAATGGACTCTAGATCTGGCCTCCCAATGAAGAACAGGAGGTGACGGCGACTCCGTCTCGTGGATCAAGATAATTCTTTCTCCTGATTTTTTCTGGAAAAAAAGGATTTTATAGCGTCGGTTTCAGGGTCTGCGGGGCCATCGGGTGGGGACAACCCACTTGGGCGCACCTAGGGGGGGCAGGCATGCCCTGGTGGGTTGTGCCCACCTAGGTGCCCCTCTGGTGGTTCTTGGCTCCAGAAATTCTCTTTTATTGTGTAAAAAATCCTTGCAAAGTTTTGCTCCATTCCAAGAACTTCTATTTCTGCACAAAAACAACACCATGGTAGTTCTTTTGAAAACAACTTCAGTCCGGGGTTAGTTTCATTCAAATCATGCAAATTAGAGTCCAAAAGAAGAGGAAAAGCGTTAGGAAAAGTAGATACGTTGGAGACGTATCAACTCCCCCAAGCTTAAGCCATTGCTTGTCCTCAATAAATTCAGTTGATAAACTGAAAGTGGAAAAGAAAAACTTTTACGAACGCTTTTGCTCTTGTTTGCATAAATAAGCTTAAATAACACCCAGGATTTCAGCCAACATTATAACTAACCATGCCGATAGTAAGTCATAAAATTTATATTAACTCATGTTAATGACATAATTAGATAGCGAGCAATAATAAGATATCTCAAACAACAACACATTGTCAAAACAACCATGATATAATATGACAATAGTGGTTTCTTGCTAGACCTTTCCGAGACCGCAAAACATAAACGTAGAGCACCTCCAAAGTTCAAGCAGCGACTAAACATTGTAATTCATGGTAGAAAAGATCCAGTCATGGTGCACCCAACATTAGCTACACACAATGCATCAGCATGACAACAGTGCTCTCAGGTTCTGGCGCTTATTCTAGAAGGTGATGACACAACGTAAAAGTAAATAGATAGTCCCTTCGCAGAGGGAAGTAGTGATTTGTAGAGGTGCCAGAGCTCAAGTTTTTAAAACAAAGGTAAATGATCCCGGGGGACCATCAGTTATCAATATCTTCCATGCTAAGCACGCTAGTGGAAGTTCCCAAGCGATTAAAGTAAAGGTTTACTTCCCCTCCACCAACAATCACACTACACGGCTTGTCCAAAACAACGGGTGCTGTCCATACCAACAACAATCCCGTGGGAGTTTTGTTTAATTATTGGCATTTTGAGTTCGGGACTAGGAATCCCTGTTACCGCCCTTTTCTCGCGCGATGGTAAGTGAATAAACACTCAACTTGGTAATAACCCGCTTACATGGAAGATACCGACCACCTCCTGTCGTTCCATAAACGATCCAGGCACACAAAAAGGATATTTATTTGAAGTTTTTAGAGGTGGCACATGCAAATTTACTTACGACAGCAGGGTAATTCTGCATATAGGTAGGTATGGTGGATTCATATGGAATAACTTGGGTTCATGGTTTTTGATGTACAAGTAGAATTCCCACTTAGTACAGGTGAAAGCCAGCAATTAGGTTGAGAAGAGGCCAGCTAGAGAGCAACAGTGGTCATGAACATGCATTATGCATAAGTAACATTGGACACTAGCATGAGTAGGATATGAACACCATGAACATAAATATCATAGAGGCTATGTTGGTTTTGATTCAACTACATGCATAAATATGTGCCAAGTCAAGCCACTCGAACATTCATAGGAGGATACCATATGATCATACTACATCACAATCATTTTAACGCAATATTGATATCCAAGATAAACCATTATCCACTCCTAGCTACTTTTGCATGGCTTGAGAAACTATAATCTCTAGTTGTCATTGCAAACATGTTTGATCATAATGGGCTGAAGCATGGATACTAGGTTAAACATATTTACAAAAACAGAACAAGTCGAGTTCATACATGTTTCTCTCTGCCATGAGGAGTTCCTCGAGTATCATCATTATTGCCTTTCACTTGCACGACCGAGCAATATGAAAATAATAATAGTGCAAGAGTGTCGTGTACTAAGACGGAATCTGCAAACATTTTATTCGACAGGAGAATACAAGGTAAATGGGCTCTTTGTTAGATTAACAATTATGCATATGAGAGCCGCTCAAAATTTTCATTGTGGTCTTCTCCTTCGTATGACTCAGATATAAAAGAAAAGAAACTCAGAGAAACACACTGATTTTTTTGGAGTTTTTGGTTTTCTTGAACAAGAAATGAAAAGGGAAAAGCAAAAACAAGAAAAAGTAATTACACGGGAAAGATCCCAACAAGCAAAAGAAGAACAAGGAAATATTTTTGGGTTTTATTTTTTGTACTACAGCTAACTACTCTAGAAATAAAACTTAAAAATAAGCAAGAAATATTTTTGGATTTTTCTCAAAGTATTTCAAAATCACAAGAAGAGAGCGAGAAAATAAATTTAACGTGGATGATACAATGAAAAAGTGTGGACACCGACAACTGGAATGAAATGTGTGAACATGAATGTAATGTTAGTTGGAATACGTACTCCCCCAAGCTTAGGCTTTTGGCCTAACTTGGTAAGCAACCAGTAGCCTGGATAGTAGTCGAGGTGCTGAGGAGCAGGCATCCATGGATCCCACTGTTGAGGCTACTCCTCTGCTGCAGCCTGGTTGTTCCGATAGGCGATGATATCTGCAGGCATAATCCTATATCCGCCCCTGGAAATAGGATCAAACAAGTCTGGTGCAGGAAATGGAATAATATCACGAGTTCTCACACTATAAACTAGGTTATACAGAATAGGGATGTTAGGATAATCGGTAGCAATAAACTGGTGGTATTCCATGGTTGTGCGATCTAGGTAAACCTTGGGCAAAGGATAATCATGCAGGCGTATCTCAACATCAAAGTGAGCCATCAAACGAGTAGCATAAATGCCACCATGTATTTTACCCTTGGACTTATTGAGGTGAAGACGACATGCCACATTAGCTCCCAAGCTATAAGTGTTGTCGCCCTCTAGTGCACGAGTAAAACAGCAAGGTCTAGGGCACTGAGTGCACCCACCTTCTCTGTAGCAAGCAAGCATTTTGCAATGAAAAGAGTGAAATAATGAAGAACAGGAAAATGCAAGCCAGCGGCGGTGATACTCGATAGTCGACACCCCTCTCTCATCTCCCACTGTCAAGGTAGGATAAAAGGATTCAATCTCTGCAGGCCTAGGCTCTACCAAACCTCCATCAGAAGGAAGCAAGCATATTTCACAGAACTCACACTACAAAAAAACTACACTTCCGTGATGATACATGTTTGTCACAGTAGGTCATGTTTTCTGTCGTACATCCATGACGATTTTATGACAGAATCAAGATAGTCATACCTGTGTTGTCGTAGAAGTGTTCCATGACATTACCAAAATTATCATCACGGAAGTGTCCACTTCCATGACGCTAAATCGCGCGTCACAGAAGTGCTTTCGTCAAGGGTGACCGACACGTGGCATCCAATGTAACGGGTCGCTGTTAAGCTACCGGGTCCGGTTTTGGATCCGATAACCCGTTAACAGCCTGGACCAATGGGAATTTTCCACGTGTAAAATTCTGATTGGCAGAGGAAACACGTGTCAGCTCGTCAGTGGGTCAGATATTTCGACACGTGCGAGAGCCCACCACTGGCCCATTTAGCTTACAAAGGCCGGCCCGTTTGACTTGGTCAAAAGTTAGCGGGCTGGCCCATGAAAAGCCTGTTAATGGTCTCTTTGCAAATAGCCCATTTTACGGCCCGGTAACTCACGTCCCGTTAGGGCCTACCCGAAATCGGCCCAACAATGTCATCTGGGCCGTCGAATATAACACTAGCCCGCTTCACTTTCGGCCCATGTATGGCCCACACGTCTTTCGGCCCATATGAGGCCTTTCGTATCTTTAGGCCCTTTTGAGACCCACAGTGATGCTAGCCCATAATGAACAGTAAATTTCTTTGTACCCATTGATGGCCCATGATTCACATGGGCCGTTTCTAGCCCGTGTTAGCTTTTGGCCTACTAACGGCCCATACGTTCTTGGGCTCTTTTCTGGCCCTCAATTACTTCTGGCCTGTTACTGGCCTGTTTCCCTAATGGGCCAAATTTGGCCCGTGGCAAGAGTTGGCCCGTTTGTGGCCTGTTAACCCGTTGCGCCGTTTCCAGCTTGTCCTATATACTGGCCCATTAACGACTCGTTATGCCTATGACAGACTTAAGACTTTGCTATCCTCCGGCCTGTTAACAGCCCGTTAACGTGTTGTGCCAATACCAATTACGCCCGTTTACGGCCCATGTAGACCCATTTATCCGATGGCCCGAGGCCCACTGATTCTACAGCCCGGTTGGAGGCCCATTTATCGACGGCCCATAGGAGGCCCATGGATCCAACGACCTACAGGAGGGTCAAGGTTACCATGGTCCGTATATGGCCCGTGGTTGTTGCGGCCACTAGCAAACCAAGGAAAAAGAAGACTAGGAAATAAATAAGCCCGAAACTAACGCTAGGCTATTAAGGTGATTGCACAGATTACATCCATTGGGCATCAAAGATCGCCACCAGTGCAAATATAGGGAACACCCTACACGATACAAAAATGGCTTGCTATTTTCTTCAGCTGGTGGCTGCACATTAAGAACAAATTTTGTATCGCAACAAAAAATTACAACTATAAAACAAAAGGAAGGTTGGCATAAAAGTTAAGAGTGTGGCAGATAAATGCACAACCAGATGTTCTGAAGCTCAGTTCGTTTGACCTGACTGTTACGTTTTCATGTTGTATTGTCTGATGGAGCACCATAACCTTTACCTTCATTTCTCCTAGGCTCCTGAACAACATAGCAAATGTCTGATAGTCTGGTTTAAAAACCATGCATATCTTGATGACATCGAACAATGTCTGTCCTTGTTTCACAAAGGGTCTCTGTTAGGGAATGGACTTGTGCCTGAAGCGGAGTATGACATTGTTTTGAGCTTGCATATCTTGACCATGAGGCAGTTTGTACGAGATTGTCTTAACAACCAACCCAATATTACACATGAACGTGCTTTTAACACTGTTAGTGGATAGGTACTGACCCACTACAGCAAGAGCTGACATTGCAGTTATAGTTGCCTCGCCACCTTCAGGAGGTGGCGGTTCCACCATTTTTTCCATAGCTTGATGAAAATTTGAGTTTTTACATTAGTAGTACCAGAACAGAAGATATTAAGGAGGCAACAAGACCAAACACAATAGCTTTGGTCTATATACAGAACTTATTCTAGTGAACCCATGTAAAATATTAGTTGTATTTTACTGCAAAGTACATAATAAAACCAGGTTCCAAACATATGACCATGTATCATGGCTAATGTATTCCCTATTTCTTCACATTGTATTGACAACTAAGGATAAAGAAACAAAGTTTATAATATGGTAAGCATAGTATGACATCGTTCATATCACAATATAACTGAGAACAAAACAACAGGCAATTTCAACATTGTGCGGGAAAGTCCAACACGGAACTAGATTACAGATAAAGATCAAAGGAACATCACTCCTCTCTTTTAAACCTTGTAAGGTGCAATGATACACTAAGACAATTGTGTATAAAATTGAAAAGAGTAATAGACATTGGCTCCAAACCATGCAGTTCAAGGCACAAGTCAGAGTAAGTAGTAGTTAAAAGGCATGAGGATTAAGGACTTATAACAGTGGCTTTGACTGGTGTAGTCATGCCCTTCGTCTTGCTGGTGACAGTCCTTGAAGATTTCCACAGCATTTGGTTCAGGTACTTTTTGGTCCTTGCGGGCTTGCCTCTGCATTTGGAACAAGTCAATATATATATGATAATATGGTACAACGAAAAGAGTGAAACAACAGCTAATTACAAGAGCCACGCAGTGTGCAATATAGCTACGAGATCCTGTCGTCTGTTGGAATTTCACTTTCGTACGGTTGGCCTTGTTCTTTGAACGGTTGATACGTCTCCAACGTATCTATAATTTTTGATTGTTCCATGCTATTATACTACCTGTTTTGGACGTTTAATGGGCTTTAATATACCTTTTATATTATTTTTGGGACTAACCTACTAACCAAAGGCCTAGTGCAAATTGTTGTTTTTTTGCCTATTTCAGTGTTTCGCAAAAAAGGAATATCAAACGGAATCCAAACGGAATGAAACCTTCGGGGGAGTTATTTTTGGAACAAATGCAATCCAAGAGACTTGGAGTGGACGTCAAGGAAGAAACAAGGCGGCCACGAGGTAGGAGGGTGTGCCCAATGGGGTAGGCGCGCCCCCACCCTCGTGGGCCCCTCGTGGCTCCGCTGACCTACTTTTTTCGCCTATATATACTCATATACACCAAAAACATCTGAGAGCACCACAAAACCCTATTTCCACCAGTGCAACCTTCTGTACCCGTTTGATCCCATCTTGGGGCCTTTGCCGGCGCTCTGCCGGAGGGGGGATCAATCACGGAGGCCTTCTACATCAACACCGTAGCCTCTTCGATGATGTGTGAGTAGTTTACCACAGACCTTTGGGTCCATAGTTATTAACTAGATGGCTTCTTCCCTCTCTTTGGATCTCAATACAAAGTTCTCCATGATTCTCTTGGAGGTCTATTCGATGTAATTCTTTTTGCGGTGTGTTTGTCGAGATCCGATGAATTGTGGGTTTATGATCAGGATTATCTATGAACAATATTTGATTCTTCTCTGAATTCTTTTATGCATGATTTAATATCTTTGCAAGTCTCTTCGAATTATCAGTTTGGTTTGGCCTACTAGATTGATCTTTCTTGCAACGAGAGAATTGCTTAGCTTTGGGTTCAATCTTGCGGTGTCCTTTCCCAGTGACAGCAAGGGCATCAAGGCACATATTGTATTGTTGCCATCAAGGATAAAAAGATGGGGTTTATATCATATTGCTTGAGTTTATCCCTCTACATCATGTCATCTTGCCTAATGCGTTACTCTGTTCTTATGAACTTAGTACTCTAGATGCATGCTGGATAGTGGTCGATGTGTGGAGTAATAGTAGTAGCCCCAGAATCGTTTCGGTCTACTTGTCGCAGACGTGATGCCTATATACATGATCATGCCTAGATATTCTGATAACTATGGGCTTTTCTATCAATTGCTCGACAGTAATTTGTCAACCCACCGTAGAATTTGCTATCTTGATAGAAGCCACTAGTGAACCATATGGCCCTCGGGTCTATCTATAATTATAATATTTTCCAATCTACTTGCTATTTCTATCGTTGTTTATTTTGCAATCTTTATTTTCCAATCCGTACAATAAAAATACCAAAAATATTTACCTTATTATATCTATCAGGTCTCACTTTTGTAAGTGGTCGTGAAGGGATTGACAACCCCTTTATTGCGTTGGTTGCGAGGTTCTTGTTTGTTAGTGCAGGTACTAGGGACTTGCGTGTTACCTCCTACTGGATTGATACCTTGGTTCTCAAAAACCGAGGGAAATACTTACACTACTTTGCTGCATCACCCTTTCCTCTTCAAGGGAAAACCAACGTATGCTCAAGAGGTAGCAACAGTTCACCTACAAGAAGATAGATTTGTGAGGCACATGCGTCAATAGGACTTCATCATGTGATCTGATCAAATATATATAATGTACCCGATACTTTGGATTAGACCAGTGTTTAACGAGGCCTCTCCAGTCTTCATCCGATATATTTTCCACTAGAGATGTTTGGGCAAGTTCACTGTTAGCCTTGTCTTCAAAGTGAGTTTCCCTTAAGTTATAACGATACTGTCGCAGAGCAGAGTTGAAAACATGGGTGCAAGCTTGTCTGGTTGCATCATCTTGGCTATCCAACTTCAACCTCATCTGTTGAAATTATGGGAGTCTCATTATCAGCAACCTAGAAAGTATGGGACAGAGCAAGACGATATTACTAGTTTCCATACATAACCATACTTACAGATAAATGGTCGAGGAAGGTGTTGAAATGGGTTTCGTCTTTGTCATTCTTGTACTGAATCCATGTTGGGAGGATACGTACATGACACCTAACAGCAACCGCTGCCTCTAATACTAACTTGGCTGACTCTGTAGCATCACGTGGCCTTTTTAAACCTGCCTCAAAATGGATCTCCATTCTTCCTCCTCTAAATTTAGTTAACCTATCGAGCATTATCCCTGATGTTTGTTTCCTCTTGCGCCTAGGTGCTAGTCCAACAACGAACATAGGAAGTGTTAGTGTACATCAAACTGTGATACTACATATAAAGAAGCATGCAACTGTAACTTGACTCCAGCAACTACCTTCTCGCTATTGAATCTCACAAAGTTCATCTGATCTTGCCAACGCGTCTTGTGTCAAGAGTGCTTCAGAAGTAGTGTCAAGTGGCAAGGGAGCTTGGGAACGTGCTGCTGGCTGAGTTGACCAACGAGTAACTCGTGCAGCTGGTGGTACTGTGGAAGGTGTTGCAACAACTAGGGTTGTATCTGCTTGTTTGGTGGCAGCTATTGGTTTCTGTTTGGCTTGTTCTGTAGCTCGTGTATCACGGGATACCCTGTTTGTACAATTTTCCGCTGGACTTTGACCTTCTATTGCACCATCAGTACCAGCAGAATCTGCAGGATTCTTCCGCTTCCCTTTCCCTATCATTCTGTGTTCCTTCCTCTTTCTCTATGCCATGTTAAGTCAAGCCGACAAGAAGAATGAATAACAATTTAGTTCTTCAGAACAAATTGATGTTAGACAACCACATGATAGGGGGATGTAATATGTACGAAAAACAGGACAACATGAGATAACCAGAACTATGATGTGTAAACTAAGCAGAAGACATTTCACTAAATTAGAAGCAATGCAATGGAAGGTACACACCATATGAAAGATGCTACAAATATCGCTCTGCCAAGTTAACAGTGTTTCATCATAAATGGCATTTAAACAAATGTGAAGCAGTGCAAGAAATAAATCATATGCAAGATGCAAACAACATCACACAACCAAGTTAAAGGTCTCTCGTCATTAGTGCCATTGCATATTCACAGCTTATGATGTGTAAACTAAGGAGAAGGCATTTCAACAAATTAGAAGCAATGAAAGCTAGACACCATATGAAAGATGCAACAAATATCACTCTACCAAGTTAAAACTGTCTCATCATAAGGGCCATTTCAACAAATTAGAACTAGTACAAGCTAGAAAAGAATGCGAGATGTAACCTATATCACACTCCCAAGTCAAACGTGTCTTATGATAAGTGATTGTTGCAGGTTACACAACAATAGTACGTTGATGTAAGAACATGGTGTGATAGACAGATATTGTATGTTCTAGAAATACGAACACGTGTCTTATTCACAAGTATAATGTGTAAAGTAAACAGATGGAATTCAACAAAATTAGAAGCAATACAAGCTAGACATCATACATAACATGCAACCACATAGAACAGTGCCAAGTTATACGGAGCACCAGTGATGGTGCACTAGGGGAGACGTGCTCATCATCAACACAACTACGTTGAGTGTCTATGCATGTGTTGTCTTGCAAATCTTCTTGGGGGTGGTGGAGTAGAATCTGTAGAGGCCCTCCGTTTGGAAGGAGCACCTATATCCGCTGCCTTGCTACTTTCCTTCCGCTTTATTGATTTTGAATTGTTAAGTAAAATTGACAAGAAAAAGCAATAAAATTCACTCTTCAGAACTCAATCGTGCATGGTATTGACAATCACTACTTTGATGTAAGGCAAACACATGATACTAGGATGGAATATGTATGAAAACAGGACGACATGGCATATTCACAACTGTTTGTGTAAACTAAGCAGAAGCCATTTCAACAAATAAGAAGCAAAGCAAGCTAGACACCACATGAAAGATGCAACCAATATGACTCTGCCTAGTTAAAAGTGTACCATCATAAATGGCATTTCAACAAATTAGAAGTAGCGCATGCTATAAATCATATGAAAGATGCAACTAATATCACACTGCATATACTAAAGGTGTCTCGTCATATTGATTCATGCGGGATACAAAAAAACAATAGTTTTCTGTAAGGACATGATTAATAGACAGATGTACTATCTACCAAAAAACAGGAAGGCATGTCACATTAACATGTATAATGTATAAACTAAGTAGAATAGCACATGCAATTTAACCAGATTGGAAGAATTACAGTCTAGAAACCATATGCAACATGCAACCACATATCATGCTGCCAAGCTAGAAAAAGCACTTTGATGCTGGTGTAGGGGAAATGCGGTCATCAACTACGGAGCTACATTCACTATCTTCATCTATCCCTGATGTTTCTTGAGAATCATGTGGGGAGGCTGACACTGCATTCTTCAAAAGAGGATCTTTTCTCAAAGTAACGCACTGGGGTGACTGTCTCATCATAAGTGATTGATGAGGGATACACAAGAACATTAGTTTGATGTATGAACATGGTTAATAGACAAATGTACTAGTATGTACCAAAAATAGGAAGGCATATCATGTTCAAAGGTATGTCGTGTAAGCTAAGCAAATGCAATTTAACCAAATTGGAAGCAATACAAGCTAGACATCTGACTGGAGTGGTGAGCATGATCATCGAGGACATGAGAGCCTGGTGGGAGGCGGGCTGCTTCGCCACCATCGTGGCTTTTTAGTTGGCTTCCAGGTGATTCCTGTTTGTGCTGGGATTGTCACTGGCTCGGCCAGTGCCCTGACTAGCTATTTGTCTTCTGGTGCTCCCAGGATGGTGGTTCATGTTAAAAATATCTTTCCTTATCTTAATAAAGAACAACTTCGGCCTTTCGAATACAAGCTAGACACCATATGCAACATGCAACCACATATGACACTGCTAAGTTAAAGCAAGCACCTGGGATGGTGGTTCACGGCGAGCGAGGTCAGAAACTCCAGAGCTATGTTTACCGTCTCCATCTGTTGACACTGCACCATTTATAAGGCTGAAATGTGTCTTTCCTAACCGCGTACGAAACTGGAGCGACTTCTCTCTTTTCTTTTCTACTTCTGTCAAGGCAGCAGAGTCTGAAATACCCTTGCATAAAAACACAATAATGAGCGTATGGGTGAAGTGTGTGAAGAACTAGTGCACTGTAAAAGTAGCAGATAACAGGTGGTTGAAAAATAAATGATAGGAGACATATGATACCTCTACAACATTGCATGGCAAACAAAACTAGATGCTACTTCATATGATTTTTAATATATGAGCACAGGGATGGCTGGGAAATGCAGGTACTCCTCCAGCACACCACCACATGTGGTCCTATCAAAATAACAGTCGACTGAAAATAAATATGTCAGTCGATTTTTTATGAACCGTCCGATCTATAAGGAACGGGTAGATGGCCTTCTTCTACCTCCCGACACTTACTGTTGACGATCTTTCTTGAACCGCCAGCAACCACCGGCCCAGACCCTTTCCTCCGTCGCCCCGCCCTCCCTTCGACCTCACACCACCGCCATGCTTGGTAGCGTCGCCAGTCCATCCCTTTAATCCCGTCCGACCTCCAGATCGGGCGTCAACAGCTCTAGGCCCCACATGCCCCTAAGATAAACACCGAGGCGCTGCTTCCCCAGCGTAATAGGTGGACTAGTGCCTATAATGCCGGGGAATGCTTCCGTTAATTAGGAATCAACTGACCAGGAATTGAAATCCAGGGAGACGACGGACCTCTAGCTAAGGTGAAATAGTATATGAAGAGAAACCTTGAGCATCACGAGTTACTTGGAACATCTAGTATCAAGAAGAAGCGGTCAACTAGTGTCTTCTGTGGAATGAATACCGTGCAAGCAAACACGTAAGATTTGCACGAATAAGGGAAGAGGAGTACTATCGGTGTCAAAACCGGCGGATCTCGGGTAGGGGGTCCCGAACTGTGCGTCTAGGCCGGATGGTAACAGGAGACAAGGGACATGAAGTTTTACCCAGGTTCGGGCCCTCTCGATGGAGGTAAAACCCTACGTCCTGCTTGATTAATATTGATGATATGGGCAGTACAAGAGTAGATCCACCATGAGACTGAAGAGGCTAAACCCTAGAAGCTAGCCTATGGTATGATTGTTGATGTGTACGTTGTCCTACGGACTAAAACCCTCCGGTTTATATAGACACCGGGTAGGGTTAGGGTTACATAGAGTCGGTTACAATGGTAGGAGATCTAAATATCCGTATCGCCAAGCTTGCCTTCCACGCCAAGGAAAGTCCCTTCCGGACATGGGACGAAGTCTTCAACCTTGTATCTTCATAGTCCAGGAATCCGGCTAAAGGTATAGTCCGGCCATCCGGACACCTGCTAATCCAGGACTCCCTCAGTAGCCCCTGAACCAGGCTTCAATGACGACGAGTCCGGCACGCAGATTGTCTTCGGCATTGCAAGGCGGGTTCCTCCTCCAAGTACTTCGTAGAAGATTTTGAACACAAAGGTAGTGCCGGCTCTGCAAAATAAGTTTCCACATATTGCCATAGAGAGAATAATATTTACACAAATCTAATCTACTGACGTATTTTGTAGTGTGACACACCATGGCCAAGCCTTTATCCGAGTCGTTTCATTATCCCACCTCAGCGCGTCATGCGAGGCGGTTTCCTTGGCACGTCTTGTTAAAGCAGAGATCGTGTCCCCTTATTTCGGGATTCTCATCAATACGGGCGTGGGTAACCCAACCGCTTCTAGGACTCCTAGATTATAGGCAAGTCCAAGCGGACACAGAGAGGACGCTTGATATTCACCCTCTTTATAAAGGGGACAAGGCTTTTATTTTTCCCTCCCATGCTCAATCGAATCCTTCCCCCACCTCAAGCTCAAGCGCCCAAAGTTCAGGTCAGGTGCTCCGAACCTCCAGTCATGTCCGAATCTAGCCTTCAAGGCCGATGGGTGCCTTCCTCCGTCACGGAAGAAGACATCAAAAGGTTGTGGGAGGCCAGATATCTGACCGCCAAAATTTCGCATCGGCTGCCTCCCTGAGGGCAGGCCGTCCCTACCCCCAAACCAACGAGAATGTCGTGTTCGTCTCCCACTTCCTCCGAGGTCTAGGCCTTTCTTTGGATCCTTTCGTCAAGGGTTTGATGTTTTATTACTGGCTAGACTTCCATGATCTAGCTCCGGACTCCTTTCTTCATATCACGACATTTATTGTCGTATGCGAGGCCTTCCTCCGGGTTACCCCTCACTTTGGCCTATGGCTCAAGACCTTTGAAGTGAAGCCGAAGATGATCGAGGGGCAACATGCGGCGTGTGGAGGTGCCTCAATACGCAAGATGACGGGAGATCCGTGGCCCAAAGGTTCCATCCCAGAGGTGTCTGAATTGTGGCAACATGAGTGGTTCTACATCACGGCTCCTAGAAGCGCCAAGTGGGCGGCCGCCCCTGTTTTCCCTCGGGCCCTCCACCACAACTGATGTCATGGATCAGCAGGGGTCTGAGCTGGGGTCCAGCCAAGGACGTGCCTATACTGCAAAGCCGATTACGAGATCTCTTCACTGGAGATTTTAGTTTGGTTGCGGTCATACAAGTTATGCTGGTTTGCCAAGTCCAGCCTTGCAAACACCGGCCCCTTCGCCTATGGGAGTTCAACCCCAAGGGACTGCATGTCATTCAATATTTTCTCGGCCTAACGCACGAGGAGATGTACAAGTCATTCTTCGGACCTCAGGTGGAGTGTCCGGAAATCACCGAGGACGTGGGCCTGCGTAGTAACCGCGCCGCCGAACAGGTAAGGCATCTTCCGGCCGAACATACTATCTCTCCTTTGTTACGAAGTTATTTTTGAGAGTTCGCTTTTTGACCAGGACTGGCTAACAAAGGAGAAGTTGATTCGGTGTTCGGCCCCCCTCCCTGAGGGTTTGGAAAATCCGGTATTTTTTAAAAGATGCTCCAGACCGCACCTTGCCCGGAGCCCTTAAAGGAAGATACCGTGGAGGGCAATGCGGGTGGACGCGGGCCCCCAACGCTGCCCATTCTAGCCGACGGAGCGAGCGTCTCCATGAAGGAAGACGACCAGAAGAGGAAAAGGACTGCGCCCGGGGATTCGGAAGCCGAAACTTCCAAACGGGAGAAGAAGTCTCCCACAGAGGGTCCTACCTTGGGGGGCACCGTGGCCGCACAAAGTCCACGGGGGGATCAATTCTCCTGTGAGTCGTAAGTGACCCGAAATACTTTAGTAGTACAGATATGCCATTTTTTCTTCTGAGAAGATAACCACCGCATATATTTTTGCAGTTCGGGCCCTAGCCCCTCTCAAATGAGCTCTTCTTCGGGGGATCTTCTTCCAGAGATGATGGAGAGTGAAACGCCTCCTTCGGACTCCTCCGCTCCGGAAGCGGGCGACCCTGAAGTGTCGTCGCGGAGGGCCTCTCCGAGTCCGGTGAGGCCAGAAGATAATCCCATTGACCCCCGAAGCTCCCGGTGTCCGGCTCCCAAAGAGAGCAGACAAAAGAGTCCGGCACCGTCTAGTGTGTGATTGGATGTTCTAAGGGAGTTGGTGGGGCGAGCGTCCATCTCAGATGAACACCGTGTGCTGATGAATACGGTGACGGAGAGAATATCGTCCGCCGAAAGCGGATTGCATTAAGCTTTTATGAGTCTACTAACAGGCTTTGAGGTACGTAAAAAATGTATGATAGTCCTGCACATGCTAGGTGTGCCCTATGTAGATAGTAGCCCCTGAGACTCTGGTTGTCATCAGAAACAACGACGAACAGAGGATCATATTCTCCGGTAATAACCATACTACCTCTATGTGCAGGTGATGGAAGCTCCGGTGGCTAGCCGGACTAGCGAATTTGCCCATTTAGAACGGTAGTTGGATGCAGCAGACGCCGACATCGAGCTTGTTAAGAAAAGGCTTGACGAGGTATAGGGTAAGTGTCATTATCTAGTAAACGTCACATAGGAAGAGCAGCATGATGCCAGTATCTTTAATATGTTGTGACTGCAGATGGAGCTGCCACTGTTGAAGCCTTGCGGGCAGAAGTTGCCCGAGCCAAGGAACAAGTGAGGTTGGCTAATACGGCTGCTTTTAAGGCGGCCGGAGAGTTGCAAGCCGAGAAAGCCGCACATGGCGAGAGCCGAGACAAGATGGCCAAGATGGCCATAGAATTAAAAGCCGCTGCCGACCGTTGCCGGGTTCTTGAAAAGGAAAACCAGGCGAAGGCATCGGACCTTGAGAAGGCTGTTGCGACGAGAAAGGACCTCCGCTCTGCTATGAGGGGAAATAAGGAGGAGCTGCGGGAAGCCAGGGATATTGTAGCTGGGAAATCCTTTATGTTGCGAAGGAAGTTCGGAGATCCATGGTATGCCCCTCTGGATTGGCTGTGGAGCTCGGAGGATGTATATATGGATTTGGTGGCGAGCGCTGCCGATGCGGCCAAGTACTTCCAGGGTCAGACGGACCATGGAGTAGACCAGCTGTTTTGGAGACAATTCCATACTCCCGAGCGTCCACTTTCATTGACTGACCAATTAGCGGAATGGGCTGAACTAAATAGGTTGTCCGGACTCTCCATGAGGTCCATTGTGGATCAGCTATGGCCGAAAAGGTCAAAACCGAACAGCTATTTCAGCTTGGTGCAGCAGTTCCTTGACGTGGTGCCGCGCATTAATGCGATGAAGAGGTCAGCGTGCATAGAGGGCGCACGGATGGCCTTTGCCCGTGTTAAGGCATACTGGGCGGAGATGGATGCTACCAATGTTGCAGCGCAGGATTCGGCTATAGGTCGAAAGGCTGCTGAGCGCTACTTTGAAGTAGTTCTTGAGGGTGCCCGTTTGATAGAGACTCAGTGCTCAAAAAATATTATGTTTGAGTGATATGTAATCTCATTGTAAGCGAAATGCTTTTATAAATTTTTATGAGGCTATTTTTATACTTTTGCCTGAAAGTAATATGATGCCTCCTGGGCAGCCATTTATGTATACATGTGTATAACCTGAAAGATTGTTGTCGTCGGCTTCAGCCCCCACGCATATAATGCGGAGGTGCTAGCAAAAACACGCGTTCACACTTAACCCAACATCTTGGTCCTATTAAGGAGGTGATAGCGGAGCGAGCGAGGCAACCGAACTATAATGCTTTAGCACTTTCACTTAGCCAGAGGAGTTTGACAGTGGGGCTACTAGATAGCCCCTGGTGGCTCCGCACTCTCCCGGTTCCGGGGTGCGTACATGCCTGGCCGGAAAGCGGCCCTTCGTTAAAGCAGAGGAATTCTAACATTCCCACAGGTCATCGAGTGGTTGACCAGTCTCACGCTATATCATGACAGTCAGTTTTCGGCTTTCTCTACTGAGGTGCTCTTCCGGATGAATGAGGGCACAATCGCAGTAGTTCTCCTGGTGCTACCTTAGCCGGTAAAGCGGAACATAAGGCACCAAAACACAGGAGCCGGGCAAACCCAACATTTGACCAAAGACAATGATTCAGAGCTGATGCATATAGGGCCAAACTCGTGACGCCGAACACTCCCTAAGGTATTCAGTCTTTGTGGTATAAACCGGGCCTAAATAATGGCCTTTGTAAGAAGCCCCTTGTGTCCAGGTACGTGCATTGTTCCGGCGTGGCCACATGCCAAGACGTCAGCATCCTTCTCAACGGTGGATATATATCAACAAGAGACAGTAAAAAAGGTTTACGCAGGGTCTTAATCTAAAAAGAATCCTTGGAGCGGGTCCCTGCTGCACGTCTGCGCGTGTGTCTCCGTTGTGCCATATCCTGGATGGGTGTAGCACGATGATCGTCTGTAAAAGAGAGGAAGTTAAGTGAAAAAGTTGTCGTGCAAAAGGATAGTTTTTAAAGAAACCATGTATAATTGAAGATGATAAGAAATTGCCACTTGTCTGCCCGCGTTGAGCCCCTTGTATTGACAAATAGGGGTGTGACCACTTATTCGGTATAAATAGCGGCGCCGGACTTGATTAGTTGTGTCTGAGGTCTTGACGACCTGTTGGATGCTTTCGCTGGTTCGGACGCCTTTAATGTGCGGCTACCAGAGAGCGCTTGATATTTCCGTGCACTGTAATGATGCCACGTGGACCGGGCATCTTGAGTGTGAGGGAGGCGTAGTGTGGTATTGCATTAAAGCGAGCGAAAGCTTTGCGTCCGAGCAGTGCTTGATAGCCACTTTGAAACGGAGCGATGTGGATAGTTAAATGCTCGCGACGGAAGTTATCGGGGGAGCCGAATATAACTTGTAGTAAGAGGGAGCCCGTACAACGAGCCCCTGTGCCTGGCGTTACTCCTTTAAAGGTAGTATTGCTATGGCGAATTTGTGTTGGGTCTAACCCCATCCTGCGGATTGTATCCTGATATATTAGGTTTAGGCTACTGCCGCTGTCCATCAAGACTCGTGTGAAGTGATATCCGCCAATTACTGGGTCTAATACCAGGGCAACCCATCCCGCATGTCGGATACTTGCTGAGTAATCGCGATTGTCAAAAGTGATCGGTTGAGACGACCAGTGGCAGGACTTCGCGGTGACAAGCACCTGGGTATATTTTCCTGAGAGTGCCGCGTTGTTTTTTCCCTTGATCACGTGTAACACATTTACTGTTTTGACTTCTGGTGGAGATTTCTTTTGTTCCCCTGTGTCTTGCTTAGGGGGCTCGTCCTCGTCTTCACTTGGTGTATCCTCCCCCTTGTGTACGGCGTTGAGCTTGCCGGACTGCTTGAAGACCCAACATTCTCTGTGGGTATGATTAGCGGGTTTACCAGGGGTACTATGGATCTGGCACACTAGGTCCAGAATTTTGTTGAGGCTGGACAGTTCATCCCTAGTGCCTTTAGGGGGCGGCTTTTGACCTGGCCGAGAGCTTTTGAATCCGGCATTTACTGTCGTGCCCTTCGTGCTGTCTTCTTTAATCCGGCATTTGTTATTGCTGTTGCACCGTGATTTCCCATTTCCATCTCTAACTTCAGATGTACTGGGGTCGCTAGTGCTGCATCTGGCTAGCCAACTGTCCTCACCCACGCAAAAGCGGGTCATGAGGTTTGTTAATGCAGCCATCGTTCTCGGCTTATTTTGGCCAAGGTGTCTGGTGAGCCATTCGTCACGGACGCTATGCTTGAAAGCTGCCAAGGCTTCGGCGTCCGGACAGTCGACAATCTGGTTCTTTTTGGTGAGAAACCTGTTCCAAAGCTTTCGGGCTGACTCTCCGGGCTATTGAGTTATATGACTCAAATCGTCCGCATCCGGAGGTCGGACATAAGTCCCTTGAAAATTTGCCCGAAAGGCGTCTTCGAGCTCTGCCCAACTTCCAATGGAGCTTTCGGGGAGGTGTTTGAGCCAGTGACGAGCTAGCCCTTTGAGCTTGAGGGGTAAGTACTGGATGGCGTGGAGATCATCTCCTCGAGCCATATGGATGTGAAGGATGTAGTCCTCAATCCAGACCCCAGGGTCTGTTGTTTCGTCGTATGCCTCTATGTTTACGGGCATGAATCCCTCTGGAAATTCATTGTCCAGCACCTCATCGGTGAAACATAGGGGGTGTGCGGCACCCCTGTAGCTGGGTGTACCACGTTGTTCGGGTGTTTGTTGTGTTGCATTGTATGCTGGGGCGCGCTTGCGTGGTCCATAGATGGATCTTGTTGCGCCATCCTTTGGGTGCGAGCCCTCACATGGGTCACGTATTGTATTGTGAGCGGCGTTGTATGCTGCTCTGTGTTGGTAGAGGGGTCGTCTATCCAACCAGGTGGCTGCTTTGATATTTGGTTGTGGGGGTCTAAGGCCTCCTCATCGAATTCGGGTAGCAGCTTCCGCTTTGGGTAGCTCTTGGAGGGGCGATTGTCGCCGTACCTCGCTGTTGTGTTGAGTATTTTGCTCCATCTGCTGTGGAGTGTGTCTTGCGCAGCCTTGAGCCTTTGCTTCTGCTTTTTCAGACTCCTCGCGGTAGCAACAAGCCTTTTACGGGCAGTCTGCTGCTCCGGGTGCCTGTCCGGCGTTATGTCGTCCGGACCATTATCCTTGATAGGATTTGTTTGTTCGGTTTGATTATCCGGATTACCGTTGTCCGGCAGCGGTTCGCCCTGCTCCAGCGCTGGGTCTGTGTGATCACTATTTCTGTCGAGGCGTGATTTGCGGCGGCGCTTGCCTCGCCGCTTTGACTGCTTTTCGAGGGAACAAGCCTTCGGTGCGTCCTTCCGCTCCTCGTCGTCATCTTTTGGTGCGTCCACCATGTATACGTCATATGACAAGGTGGCGTTCCAGGGCCTCATAGGCACTTGTTCTTCCTCGTCTCCTTCATCGGCGTCCATACCGTCGATGTCTTCCGAGTCGAGGTCGGGCATGTCGGTTAAGTCGTCGACAGTGGCTACAGAGTGGGTGGTGGGTGGGCTTTGAATTTCTTCATCGTCCGTACCCCAACCTTGCTGACCGTAGTCCGGCCAGGGCTCTCCTGATAAAGAGAGAGAGTTTAGTGACTTCAGGATATCGCCAAAAGGCAAGTGCTGAAAGGTGTCCATGGCAGTGAACTCCATAATCGGCGCCCAATCGGATTCGATTGGCAGGGGCGCGGAGGGTTCGGAGTCCGGAGAGGAGTCCGGCTCCTTGGAGTCACGAGTCTCGCAGAGTGCGGGGCTGGTGTTCGGCTCGATCGCCGTTGGGATCGCAGCCTCCGAGGCGGCGTCCAACCACCCATCCTCGATCGGCGCAGTTGGCTCCGAATTAAGGGTCGAAGCTGATGCGGGTGCGGCCTCCAGGGCACTGTTCGGGGCAGAGCTAGATCATGCTCATCGGGACAGTGCGGCGCGCTCGGCAGTGGCTCGAATCCGTCGAAGATCAAGTCCCCGCGGGTGTCAGCCGTGTAGTTTAAACTTCCAAATCTGACCTGACGGCCAGGGGCGTAGCTTTCGATCTGCTCCAGATGGCCAAGTGAATTGGCCCGCAGTGCGAAGCCGCCGAAGACGAAGATCTGTTCGGGGAGGAAGGTCTCACCCTGGACTGCACCGCCATTGATGATCGTAGGAGCCATCGAGCCTGACGGCGACGAAACAGAGTAAATCTCAATGAAAGCACCAATGTCGGTGTCAAAACCGGCGGATCTCGGGTATGGGGTCCCGAACTGTGCGTCTAGGCCGGATGGTAACAGGTGACAAGGGACACGAAGTTTTACCCATGTTCGGGCCCTCTTGATGGAGGTAAAACCCTACGTCCTGCTTGATTAATATTGATGATATGGGTAGTACAAGAGTAGATCCACCACGAGATCAAAGAGGCTAAACCGTAGAAGCTAGCCTATGGTATGATTGTTGATGTGTACGTCGTCCTACGGACTAAAACCCTCCGGTTTATATAGACATCGGGTAGGGTTAGGGTTACATAGAGTCGGTTACAATGGTAGGAGATCTAAATATCCGTATCGCCAAGCTTGCCTTCCACGCCAAGGAAAGTCCCTTCCGGATACGGGACGAAGTCTTCAGCCTTGTATCTTCATAGTCCAGGAGTCCGGCTGAAGGTATAGTCCGGCCATCCGGACACCCCCTAATCCAGGACTCCCTCAAGTACCATTTCCGGTTGCCAGTGTTGTGTCCTCCATATGTCGCGGTAACTTTCTTCTTTTTGCAGGGGGAACCGATGTTTTAGATGGTCAAATTGTTGATTACGTTTCCATGGTCGTATGTCGGCGGAGGGGAAGCAGATCTAAGGCGGCGAAGGACGGCGTAACATGAAAAACTCCAGTGCGGTGGACGATGGAGAAGTTGGAGCGGCAGCGGTGAGGCGCAGGACAACATGGTTGAGCTGGCTCGGGTACAGACAGCTCGGCCTTGGCTTCAATTACGAGCCGTGGAGGGCATTGCAGATGAGGTTGCGGTGGACGTCGACGTCGTGGTATTGGCTCCAGCGTGATGGAGGAGGGCGGCGGTTGGTAGGTGGGATGGGGTGGCGGACGGAGGATGCCGGGGTTTCACGGCTGGTGGAGAGGTAGTTTTGTCGCCCACGGAGTACCGATGGGGAATTGGACAGGGGGCGGGGGGAGCTAAGGGAGAACAATGTTTCGGTCTGTGACGCGCTTGTTTTTGGCTTTTGTGAACAGATGGGACACGCTTGTTTGAAATTTGGGGAAAGTACAAACTTTGCCCCCTCTTAAATTTCGAACCTACTGCGGGTCGGGGGTAGCATGGTAATCCCAAGTGTCCCAAATAGTGGGCGGGAGCAATTTTGGCCGCGCACATGTGTGCTTAGGAGGCCACTATGTATGAATGTTTTTTGGAGGCGGTTGCGTGGCGTCTAGATGAAGGTACAACCCTACCCCGGTTTAGACCTTTGGACGTCGGGTCGGTAGGTTTCACGGGTCAGAGTTAGAAAAGTAATTTCCTTCTACTACCAAACATTGGTCTCACACGGTTTTGGGCGAGTAGAGGCTCTTTTGGCGCTTCGTTCAAAATTTTGAAACAAAAGCATTCACGTTTAGAGTACTCTTGAACTTTGAGGATTGACCTAAATAGACAACGTTAAATTTGACCTTGTATGTTTGAAAACCTCATTAAATTATCCAATTCTTTTTGAAATTTTGACACTAGAAAATCCTATAACTATGATTATTTTGGAATGGAGGAGCTAAATCTGAATCTATTTTGTACACGACTATATATGCTATTATGTACAAAAGCTGAGCAAAGATTGGTGCCCCCATAATTTAGGTATGATTTACAAATGCCATGATATTGAATTCAAATAATTGAATGGACTTCATGTTATATTCGAATTTTTTTAACCACCTTAAGTTGAACTCAAATGTATGCTAGTTCATAACTAGCTATTTATAATGTTCATTGTGTAACTTTCGTATGTATAATGTGCTTTACACACACAACATGAACTATACTCACGTTTATATTCAATTGCTAAAGCGATGCATTATCTGGAGTTCAAAATACTAACTATGTGGATCAATTGCTCAAATTTGATAGAATCTAGATTTTTGATGGATCAATGACCATTCCTTATGCAAATTGCAAATATCATGCTCCCATCCTAATATTTGGATACAATTTATATCTTTAATCAATGTGTACATCAGTCTTTTACGTGTAGTTTCACTCTCCATCGGTGGTCTCTCACACATGCTCACACACTCTCTCCTGAGGTGTCTTTCTCGCCGACATGCTCTCGATATAACCCTCTCTCCCTCTCGTAACCATTTACGACTGTTTTCACTAACCTTTATCACAAACACTCTTTCTCTCACAAGCATACACACGCACAATCCCCATCGACCCTTTCTATATACATAGACCTGCCTACATGTCTCCTGTATGCACATTATCTTTAGGCCTGTCTCTCATGCATTGTCTCACACCTCTCTTCCTAATCGACAAGTATGATTATAGCAGAACATTCTGTAGGATGCCCCTTAAAGTTAGGTTGGATGAATAGTAATATCAGAGATAAGGGGTTACCTTAGTCCGAGGACCTAGGGTTACAAATCCTAGCCGGCTTTGTCAGTGTACACAGAGTCCTTCACGATTCTGCTATCTTTGTCTTGTACGACTAGTCATCCATGGGTCTCCCTAAATGCGTCACGGTCCGACCAATGTGGCGCAGGACGGAACCGAACCAAGGGCGTCACCTCGGCCCATCAGACCTCACGCGGAGACACACCCTCCGCCCCCAGGTTTCGTTATCTTCTCTCGCCCACACATACCAACATAGACACCACACAAAAATATTCTCCTCGTGCCTTTATCCCTCCCCCCTTGCATATACACACTCAAGGGAATCTCTCGCCGTGACATCATATTCGTCTCTCTCTTTAGACCTCTCTCATTTCTCATGCTATCTCTCCCACGCCCCTCCCCCCGTCGGCCCCTCTATCCATGCCTCTCTCGAATACGTAATACACACACATACCTCTCTAGTCCCTGCCAAATACATCAACTACACATTCACACATGTTACACCACGTACCCCATTGATCTAAAAAGCCCTCTCTTCACGTTTATTTTGCATACAACATTCCTTTTGAATAAAGTGTGGCCAAACAATTATTTTAAAATTTATACATATATACAACATTACAAAGTTATATGGAGGAGTATGAACGTTAATTTGCATTGCATGGTGCCCACAATGATATTTATTCCGCACTGTGAATTTTTATATTTTTATACTATATATAAAGTTAGTCATAATAAAGAGAAACGAAGAGCATTTCTCTCTCCGTCGCATACCCCCCCCTCTACGCCCCTTTCACGTGCGCACACAAACAATCTACAGGTCATCTAAAAGTACGCCCCCAGCACATTCACACATGTTTCATCTTTCTCTCGCGATATATACAGTGACGTTCATCATATTTGAAGCGAAAGCACGATACGTACATTGGACATCAGAATCCACTCATTACGGTCACCATTTATGTTTTGTGGTTATTATACAGTCACGTGCTCACCATACAACTCTGTATTTGCTCAAGACACCACTAGTTGACGAGTTAAATGCTCCACGTGGAACCTCTAGTGTTGCATCACATTATCTTACTACCATTGGGCCCACCTGTCGGCTTGTATCTACTATACTCTCTTATAAAAAATAGAGTTGGTGATGATGGTGTGCCTGCCATCCTACAATATAGGCCGTCCGATTTATATCTGACAGTTAGGAAGGAAACTATGGCAATTTTGCAAAAAAGGTGCCCACACACCTATCCACATTTGCAAATAAGGCCTTCCCTCGTTCATCCTTTTCTCTCACCAGATAAACTAGTCATACAAATGCATCTTGATGTTACGTGCAATGCACGGGCATCTTGCTAGTAAGAATGAAAACAAACGACAAGAAAATATTGGACGGTGGTTCAAAGTCATGACCGCGGGCACAGCGGACAAGGTGGCCTTGTATTGGTATGCTGACATGTCAGTTTTAACACACAGGAGCTGGTGTGGTGATTATACACACACGCACGCATGCACACGAACTGTATGCACGCAACACTCACACGAACACATGCAGCCACGCATGCACGCAACACCCACACGTAAACACACAGCCACACACGCATGCAACACTCACACGCACACACGCACGCATGCATGCACACACCACACGACCAACACACACTCTCACACTCAAGTGCTCAACCTACACGTGCATGCACACACATCAGGACCTGACAGACACATACACAACCAGGTGGTTCCAGCGCACGGGTTGGAGTCTTGTCACGCCTGCGTAAATTTGTGTTTATCTGACCTTTTTCCTATGCGAACTGACAGGTAGGACCCACAAGGAACATGGTCAATTTAACTAGTCAACATGGTTCCACGCAGACTATTTGGTCGGTCAATAGAGTGCAATCCGATGTTGAACGGTGACCAAGTGACCGTATCATCACCACAAAATGTATATAGTGACCGTAATGGGAGTATTCTGAAGTTTGGTGACTGTATTACGCTTTTCTCTCTGTAGGCCCTGCAAAACTACATCTCTATACGTTCTCGCATGTTACATCTAACAACTATGCAATATAGCACTACTACTACATTCTAACACAATAAATCATATGTGTTTTTAGTTTTACTAGATACCATATTGTTACTTAATTATTCAGTTTGCATACATTAGTATTGCCTTTGAAATGTATGGCCAGTATCATCTACCGTGCTAGAAAAATCCCATCCTTTCCTGTTTAATCGGGTTTGTATCGATGGATTGTGCGAAACAGCAAAACTATAGTACTATATTACTATACAGTACAAGTAACAGTTCACCGGGCTGCCGTGCCATGTTCTCCTCCGTCGTAAGAGTGGAGCGCTCGCTTTCATAAATGTTCTAGTCCCTTTCGCCAAGATGTGGTACATCAAGCTACCGGGTCCACGTGCCATACCGAAATATAGTGCAGAGCAGCAGGGGTGAAGCACCCCAGTCATGGCGCCGGCCTTGTAATGAGCAATCACTACAAAAAAATACACTTCCATGATGATACGTGTTTGTCACAGTAGGTGACGTTTTCTGTCATGCATGTACATCCATGACAATTTTATGACATAATCAAGATAGTCATACCTGTGCTATTGTACAAGTGTTCCATGCCATTACCAAAATTATCATCACGGAAGTGTCCACTTCCATGACGATAAATGGCGCCTCATGGAAGTGCTTTCGTCAAGGGTGACCAACACGTGGCATCGACCGTAACGGGTCGCCGTTAAGCTACCGGGTCCGGGTTTGGATCCAATAACCCGCTAACAGCCCGGACCAATAAGGATTTTCAATGTGTAAAATTCTCATTGGATGGAGGAAACACGTGTTGGCTCACCGTTGGGACATATGTCATCCATTCATTGGACATGAGGCACCTATGATACGTCGACACGTGGCACGGCCCAACAGATGCCTATTCTGGTGAAAAGGCTGGCCCGTTTGACTTGGTCAAAAGTTAACGGGCCGGCCCACGGGAAGCCTGTTAACGGCCTATTCGTATATAGCTCATTTACGGCCCGCTAACTCACAACCCATTACGACCTATCGGAATTAAGCCCAGTAGCTTCATATGGAACGTCCAATATGATTCCAGCCCATTGTAACTTCCGGCCCATGTATGGACGATGATGTCTTTCATCCCATACGAGGCCATTTGTAACTCTTGGCACATTAACGACCCATGGTGAATCTGGCCTGCAATGAACAGTTTACCGCTTTATACCCATTAACGGCCCATTATTCCATTGGGCTGTTTCCAACCCGTGTTATCTTTCGGCCTTCTCAGGGCCCATTTATTCTTGGGCTCATTTCCAGTATTCGGTTACTTCTGGCCCGTTACTGGCCTTTTCTACTTGTGCGCCAAATTCAGCCCATAGTTACACTCAGCCCGTTTGCGGCCCGTTAATCCATTGGGCGGTTTTCATAGCATCATCAAATACGGCCGATTAACGCCGGCCTGTTATTGTCGGCCCATGAACGGACGATTCCAAATCTAGCCCGTTTATGGCCCATAATGCGGTTTGTTATTGGCTCATGTCTGGACGATCGATCATACGGCCCGTAGAAGGCTCGTCGAAGGCCCATTGATGCTATGGCGCATCGAAGGCCCATTGATGCTATGGCCCATAGAAGTCCCATTGATGCTATGGCCTGTAGAAGGCCCATTGTTTCTACGGCCCGTAGGAGGCCCATGGTAACTATAGTAAATATGTAGCCCATGGTTATTGTGGCCTAGTTTTAAAAAAATGGTTATTGCGGCCACTAGCAAACCGTGGAAAAAGAACTGCACTGACTACAAGCAAACAAATAAACAAGACAACATGGAAATAAATAAGCAAGCATCTTATGCTAGGCTATCATGGCTATTACACATATTACATCCACCGGGCATCAAAGTTCGCCACCAGTGCAAATATAGGGAACAAAGCAACAAATCATATACACTGGTTGTCAAAGTTGGCGACCAGTGCAAATAAGCACCACAACAAAACAAGTCTAGAACTGAAACCACTTCAAAATAGCTCAAGAAACAATATCCTGGGTACCCATAATTTTGGCAAGAGGCTTAACAAGCTTATTACTTTCTCTTGTTTGGCGCTTAAATCCTCCAGCACTTGCTGTTGCACCAGAAAGTATGCATCTGAATTCTATAGGGACTTCCTTAGTCATTCGGCTTCCTGTCTCATAACATCTGATCAATGTGTTTCAACTTGAAGTTGCCACTCAAGAAGCTGAACTGATTTAGGCAGTGAGTTCGAAGAGCTGATGCCAGCAGTAGTAGCCAGTAACTCGGACACTACATCAAGACAAGACTTTGGGGTTGTCTCAGTGTCTTCAATATACTTTTCATCAGCTTTCTTGGAGACCAACAGAGATGTCTCACTATCTTGAACCTTATGTGCATTACTTCCTTTACCATTGCATAACGAGGTACTCTTCTCCAATATTTTATCCGCGTTCTAAAAGAGAAACAAACAAACACATCATAGGTTTACCATGTTGTATATGAAACTCATTTTGGTAAACCAGTTCAGTAGTAAGGTGGATAGGATAACAACATGAAACGAACATATATCTATGTAGTATGGTCACTGTATGGTCTATATCATTCTAGTTTATGTTGCCAAATCAAGATAGAGACAGTTCGAATCATATCTATTTAAGACAAAGCAGCATAGATAGAATATAAGTGTGGGAAACTACATAGCAATAACAACACTTGTAATGTGCATGGCATGAGAAAATAATTGTTTATTCAATTGAAACTGAAATCAACATAGAGCAAGTTACAACAGCAAACACGTTAAAGAAACAGGTTTAAAACATACCTGTTGCGCCATTGGAGTTTCAATTGCATCCTTCAAATTTGAAATTAGTTGGCATGAGTAAATACAGTGATGCAAGAGCAAAGTAGTATGAACCATATCTACAGAAACTGACCTGAGAACAATTCTTCTTCTGCTTTAAGCGTCAACTTGGGCTTCGGAGTGGTGGTCCTCATGCTTTGGGCACTACAGTTGCCTTACTAACTGCTTGTGTTTGGGTGCTCTGTGGTGGAGACGGCGTTGTGTCCACTATAACTGGGTTACTATCTGCTGGGGTTGGGGTTAGAAGGGGTGTAGCTGGTTCTCTGTCCAACTGGGTAGGGGTACAATCTGCACGAGTCTGTGTTATGTGTGGTGGCGCTGGTTCTTGGGCAAGTACAACCGTGGTTCTATTTGCATCGACAGGTAGCACGATCTTTTCTGGACACCATGTTTTTACTCGCATAGATACTGCCATCACACCCTCCAATTGAAATGGCTGATAAACAAGAAAATTAATTGAATGTACAGACATTGTAAGATAGACAGGTGCAATGGATAGTAGGGAAGAAAACAAGGCATGCAATAATTCACATTTATGTTGTCTAACCAAACATAATAGCAGGAAATAATTTCACATATATGATGGCTAATTAAAAAGGATAGCATGACACAATTTCACATGTATGATGGCTAACTAAACATGATAGAATGACATACTTCAAAATATGATGAGTATGTAAACATGATGACATGATATAACTATACGATGTGTCTATTAAAGTGGTTGGCATGCCATAAATCACAAACATGCCGTCGATGGAAACATGATGGCATGATATAATTCACGGATAGAATGACATAATTTGAAAATATGATGACTATGTAAACATGATGAGATGATATAACTATATTATGTCTTTAGAAAATGGGTTGGCATGCCATAATTCAGATAAATGCGGTCTATGTAAACATCATGGCATGATATAATTCAAATATATGATTTATATACTAAGCAAGTGAGCAGAGGGCAATCACATATATGATGTGTCAACTAAGGAGATGTCATTCAATATTGTGTATATGATGTAAAAACTAAGCATTGCAATACAACATATGCATGCTATGAGTAATATAACCCTGCCAAGTTTGAGCATACACCTCAGGGGGATAATAGGAATGGTCATGTGCCTCTGAATCCTCCTCTGAAGAGCTATCTGTAACCAGCAAGATATCTTCTTCAGAAGGTAGCATGTCTGCTCCGAAGAACTTGTTTTCACTCCAGATTTCTCCATCACCAATTCAGATGGCTCAAGCACATGAAGAGTAGTTGAATATACGAACATTGTCGACAAATGCAACGAGAAATACAAAAAAGGACGGTATAATATAATTCACATATTGTCAAACAACATGGCATTGCATAATTCACATATATAATGCCCTGCAACAAGATAGCATTGTGTAACTCACTTATAAAATGTCTTGCAACAAGATGGCATTGCATAATTCAGATATATGGTAATTAGACACTAAACAGGTGGCATTCACAAAAAGCATGTCTAAACTAAGCAAATGACCGTGCCGAATGGCTGATGCACATGAAGAGTAATTGAATGTACTAAAATTGTTGACAAATTTAACACGTAATAAATAAATGATGGCATGATATAATTCACATATAAGATGACTGGCTAACCAGGGTGGCATTGCAAAATTCACATATATGATGCCTAGCTAAACAAGATGGCATTGCATGATTAACATATACGATAAAGAAACTAAACAGATGGCATTCACACAAAGCATGTCTAAACTAAGCAGATGACATATTTGATGTATAAAGTAAGCAATGCAAGTCACCATATGCATGATATTACCAACATCAGCATGCCAAGTTAGAGCGAAGTCCTCGGGGGGTAAATAGGAGTGGTATTCTCCTTCTGAATCCCCCTTAGAACAATTATCTTCCTCTTGATTACAATCCGAAATGGGTGGAGGGGGGCTACCTTTGCACGCACCATGGAGTGACGTCTGCGTGAAATTTTATTGCCACGCAAGGCTCGTCTCTTTTGCTCTACATGTTCAGTTCCATTGTGTACAATAACTGACATGCATAGGAATAAAACATAGTGAGATTATGTAAGGAGTGCATGCACAAATCCAGAGTGATGGTAGCGAACTGTGGATAGACCCAAAACCAATGATAGTAGGCAGATAATAGCTTTAGTTAAAAAATACACATAATGGCTCATTGAATGTTTGTTTGCACCCAACATCAAACTCATCATGGACACCCGAGATTAACCAGATAGTAGACAAATAGTACTGATTTCTACCCAGTATGTACCCCACAACCATTTAAAAACTCAAGTTTCAGCATTAGTTTGGACTAGACTCGGAGTCTAATAGGTGAACATGACGATAAAGTAGCAGGCCATCATATTAAGCCATGCATAACATAAGCAGACACGGAAGAGTACGACCTCTCTTGCGGACCTGTGTAGTCCACAAGGTCATCTGCTCAGTTGATGATGGTAATGCAGTTGTCGTAGCTGCCGGTGGCGGGGAAGAAGATCTGAGGTGGCAAAAGACAGTCTGGAGAGCAGATCCCTGCTGCGGTGTGATACGTCTCCAACGTAACTATAATTTTTTATTGCTCCATCCTATATTATCTACTATTTTGGACCATATTGGGCTTTATTTTCCACTTTTATATTATTTTTGGGACTAACCTATTAACCGGAGGCCCAGCCCAGAATTGCTGTTTTTTTGCCTATTTCAGTGTTTCGGAGAAACCGAATATCAAACAGAGTCCAAACGGAACAAAATCTTTGGAAACGTGATTTTCTCATCAGACATGATCCAGAGGACTTGGACCCTACGTCAAGAAATCAACGAGGAAGGCACGAGGTAGGGGGCACGCCTACCCCCCCCCCCCAGGCGCGCCCTGCACCCTCGTGGGCCCCCTGTTGCTCCACCGACGTACTCCTTCCTCCTATATATACCTACGTACCCCCAAACTACCAGATACGGAGCCAAAACCCTAATTCCACTGTTGTAACCTTATGTATCCACGAGATCCCATCTTGGGGCCTTTTTCGGAGCTCCGCCGGAGGGGGCATCGATCACGTAGGGCTTCTACATCAACACCATAGCCCCTCCAACGAAGTGTGAGTAGTTTACTTCAGACCTACGGGTCCATAGTTATTAGCTAGATGGCTTCTTCTCTCTTTTTGGATCTCAATACAAAGTTCTCCCCCTCTCTTGTGGAGATCTACTCGATGTAATCTTCTTTTGCGGTGAGTTTGTTGAGACCGATGAATTGTGGGTTTATGATCAAGTTTATCTATGAACAATATTTGAATCTTCTCTGAATTCTTTTATGTATGATTGGTTATCTTTGCAAGTCTCTTCAAATTATCAGTTTGGTTTGGCCTACTAGATTGGTTGTTCTTGCCATGGGAGAAGTGCTTAGCTTTGGGTTCGATCTTGCGGTGTCCTTTCCCAGTGACAGAAGGGGCAGCAAGGCACGTATTGTATTGTTGCCATCGAGGATAACATGATGGGGTTTTTATCATATTGCATGAACTATCCATCTAAATCATGTCATCTTGCTTAAGGCGTTACTTTGTTTTTAACTTAATACTCTAGATGCATGCTGGATAGCAGTTGATGAGTGGAGTAATAGTAGTAGATGCAGGCATGAGTCGGTCTACTTGTCTCGGACGTGATTCCTATATACATGATCATACCTAGATATTCTCATAAATATGCTCAATTCTGTCAATTGCTCAATAGTAATTTGTTCACCCACCGTAGAATACTTATGCTCTTGAGAGAAGCCACGAGTGAAACCCATTGGCCCCGGGTCTCTCTTCCATCATATTAATCTTCCAATACTTAGTTATTTCCTTTGCCATTTATTTTACTTTGCATCTTTTACTTCTCTTTATCATAAAAATACCAAAAATATTATCCTATCATATCTATCAGATCTCAATCTCGTAAGTGACCGTGTAGGGATTGACAACCCCTTATTGTCGTGTCGGCGTTCTGGGAACGGGGGTCCCCAGACTTGCCTGCCTGCGGCCTGCGGCGTGGCTCAAAGGGGGCCCAGCACGGCCCATCTTCATCAACACAAGACTCAAGACCCTCGCGAGGGGCCAAGCCTCGCGGGCGGACGACACGGAGCTTCCTCAGGCACGGCCTCGTCAGGCTGGCTCGCGAGGAGGCGGAGAGATCAAGGCGGGGTACCTCGCGAGGTGCCCGTGACGCAAGCCATGACGACTCAGGGCGCCAGGCGGGTGCCAGCGCGCGCAGCGTCCTTCTTTCCTCTTTGGTGCAAAGGGGGCAAGCGCAGTCGCGGAGTACCGAGGCATCAGGCAAAGGTTGCCATTTCGGTGCAACAAGACCAAGACCAGGAGGACTACGAGACGGAGGTCACCATGGAGCCTAGGACGGCGTCATCACCAGAGCTTTGCGCAGGCGAAGACTGCTTTTGTCAGGATAGTTGATGCTTGCTGTCCCCCTTCAAATTAGCCCGTCATTGTTGGCTCCCTTCCCGCTCGATATTTGGGAAGAGGACCAGGGCCTCTATAAATAGGACCAACCACCCACATGGCAAGGGGGTTCGGTTCGGTCAGGTTCATTCGTTCGGTTCAAGTAGAAAAGGAGAGTTGGGCAGACGGAAGAAAGAGAGAGAGAGAGAGAGAGAGAGAGAGAGAGAGAGAGAGAAGGGTGGCTGAACTCCTCCTAGCAGTTCATCGCCCCAGCCAAGAACATACCCTCGCGAGGCTATTCTTCCTTGTATTGTTCATCATCACCAGCCCCAGGAGGCAATCCACCAACCACACACTGGAGTAGGGTATTACACCACAACGGTGGCCCGAACCAGTATAAACCTTGTGTCTCTTGTGCAGTTCTTTCAGTAGTCTAGATCTTTGCGAGACGGAGAGGTAGAAGACGTAATCTCCGTGCGCACCCCAGTGTTCGAACCATAAGGGTCTGCCGGGACCCGAAATCCGACATTTGGCGCGCCAGATAGGGGTGCGCCGGAATTCGTCTTCCACCGCTCCATGCCCCGTCGCGTCGTCATCACCATGCCCGGCGACCGGGAGGGAAACCCCGACCCATGGGCTGCATGGCCCGCCCGCGTAGAACCGCTCGCCTCGGGCGACCCCGTACCCCAGGCAGCTCACGGTCCGCAGGGCGCTGTGGGCCGCGGGCGACGCGGACAGACTTCGACAACTCTTACACCGCGGCAGGCACGGTCGGCAGCAAGGGCCTCCAATCACGCTGCGACCACGACACCGTACACCCGCCGGGAGCAGGCGAACTCGAGGGCCGCGCTCATGGTGGCCCGAGAGCTGCTGCGGTGCAGACTGCCGGAGGGCGGCCACGACATGCTGCTGGAGCGAGTGGCGGAGCTCCTGGGCTTCGCCGCCTCGGGAGCTCACCCATTCTCCACCCAGCTCCCATCTCAAGCCCAGGGCGACCCGCGCGGGGGCCGCGCGCGCCCGCGGGCTCCAAGGCTACTCCGACGCCAGCGAAGCTGTCAGCACCGGACCGGCGGCGGCGCTGCCGCCGCCCCTGGCCCACGAAGAAGAAGGATTCAACGCGACCCGCGGCCCCAGTGGGCGGCCGCGCTGCCACCCCGTAGTGGGCATGACATGCAGGACCGCGTGGCATGCGGGGCATCACGGCGTGGCATTCGGGATGACGGCGCCGGAGGAATACGTGCCCCTCATGATGGACCAAGGACACCCTCACGAGAATGGACAAGGCTCGCTCCTCGGCCCAAGCTGGGGGACGAGGCACTAGAAGCTGAGCCTTTCCAGGAGCCCCGGAACGGTCCCGCTGGCCACGCTGGAGGCAACGATTATCGGGCACTGCTAATTCTTCAGGAGCAGGTATACGCTAACCATGGATCGCAGGAGGTGCAGGTCGCTGCGTTAAGCAGCTGCCCCCGCTCCCACAGTCTCCTACCCCTCGGGAGGAGGGCGCAGGGGGCTGCAGGAGAGGGGCCGAGATCCAACATCACCACCATGGCGTTCGGAGCAAGGTGTTCTCAGGAGGTAGGCCCTCTGCTGGGGAGGTGCCTCAGGGCCTGCCACTGGCAGAGGACCCGTGGTCATCGGGGGAACCGCTGGCGACCGCTCTACCCCATCAGGCGGCGTCCTGGGTTCCGGTCATTGCTGATGGCACTAGAGTGTGGTGCAAGGCGGGGCCCTCATCTGGCGATATGAAGCAAGGCCAGTACCTGTGAAGAAGGCCCGGTGCCTGTGAAGCTCGCCGCCCCGTGACACTCTCACGTAATAATGAGTGGGGCTGTACATGCCCCGGAGTCTCAGGAGTGCCGGCCTCAGGCCCTGGGGCTCCCTCCCACGCCCAGTGGACAAAACTTAGCTCCGCGCTGGTGAGAAGACGTCCAAGACTAGATTAGGGTTTCGGACGCGGCCTTTTGTCTGCTTTAATTGCCTTTCCCTTTGGCTGTAGCTTTTCCCCCGCTGGATTTAAGTTGGATTCGAATTTGAGATTTGCGTGTGCTCGGGGAAGGTGTGCTTATTCTCGTTCAAGCCATTTCTCACGTTCTGGTTACTGCTTCGCCGCAGCTGCCTCCCCTCGCGAGCCCCTCGCGAGTCGGGTCAGGCCTGGCTCGTGCGCAACCCAAACTGCCGCTATTCCTCCCTCTCGGGAGGATGTTCGGGTGCCTGCGGAGGTTGTCCTATTGGGAAAAGGCCCAGAGCCTGTGAAGCAAGGCGAGTGCCTGTGAAGCTATCGCGTTTTGGAAAAGGCCCAGAGCATGTGAAGCAAGGCGAGTGCCTATGAAGCTATCATGTTTTGGAAAAGGCCCAGAGCCTGTGAAGCAAGGCGAGTGCCTGTGAAGCTATCGCGTTTTGGAAACGGCCTAGAGCCTGTGAAGCAAGGCGAGTGCCTGTGAAGCTATCGCGTTTTGGACAAGGCCCAGAGCCTGTGAAGCAAGGCGAGTGCCTGTGAAGCTATCGTGTTTAGGAAAAGGCCCAAAGCCTGTGAAGAAGGCAAATGCCTGTGAAGCTGTCGCATTTGGGAAAAGGCCCGGAGCCTGTGAAAAAGGGCAACGCCTGTGAAGCTCCCCGCCAGCGACACTCTCATATCCTACAGATTCAACTAAAGAACACCCCAGACGTCACGCCCTCCCACAGGCTGCTTCGGGGCTTGCGCGAAACAAAGGTAAACCAGCCAACCACTAGGCGCGGGCGCTTGTGCAATATGACAACTACTAATACGATGAACACAGGTTTTACATGAGGGGCTTCCCCTCCCAAAATGCTCTCATAGCCATCAGGTCAAAAACCTGAGTTCTATTCATGCAGGGTAAAAAAGACAGGAGCGATACACACTCAGTCGGACCAATCCCCCAATGCGTCCTCGGAAGCACCTCCCGAGCCGTCGCTGGCGTCGCCGAACTCGACATCGTTGTCTGCGTCGCCACCAGCGGCGTCAGGGCCGTTCACCGCACCGCCCTCGTCATCAGCCACGATCACATAATCATCATCCGAAGCGAAGGCCCTGACAAGGGCGTCCACGTTGTCTTCCACCCAGTGCGCCAGGTCGCCTCGGACGGCCTGGGGAACTGGGGCGATGACGGCATCAAAATCGAAGTGGGAATCCATGTTCAGGAGATGACTGAAGACACGGGAAAAGGCGCACCTGAGCAAGGCGCGGCTCCTCTCTTCCACCAACCTGTCGGCCCTGGCCGACCGCGCCTACAGCTGCGAAACCACGGCAGTGAAGAACTGAAGGTTTCCAGCGTAGTTGGCTGTGTGCGGCTCGCCAATAGCCGCCTCGCAGATGTTGCCCAAGGCTGCGCTAGCCCTCTCCCGGAGCGTGGCGAGCATGGGGCCGTGCACGTGCTCCAGGACCTGCCGCTGACATATCTCATCCGCGTTCTGGCGCGCGACACCCTTAGCCTCCTCCACCCGCTGGCGAAGACGGAACATCTCGGCCTGGGAGGCGGCTAGCTCCCCTTGCTCTACCTCAAGGGCGGCCCGGGAGGCGTCGGCCAGCTGCGTCGCCTCCTCCCGCTTGGCCCTCAAGGCTGCGGTCCTCCCTTCAGCTTCGACCCGGATCAACTCCAGCCTCCCCTCGAACTCGCGCTCGAGGTCTTGGCGCGCCATCGCCACCCGACGTCCGACCTCCTCCAGGACACGAGCTTCCCGTGCGGTGACATCGTCCTCCGCCTGCGTCACCAAGCGCTCCCTCGTCTCCAGCCGCTCGTACTTGCGGGTGCGTTTGGCGGCTTCCAGCGTCAACGCTTCTTCACGCTTCTAGAGCTCAGCTGGGTCGCCGGAGGCCACCCGCATCGACGCAAGGGCCAACTCGCGCAGCTCCACTTGCTCCTCCAGAGAGTGGCACCGGGCCAGGAGCTCACGAGCCCGCTCCTTCGCTGCCTCTCGCCGTCGGTCAGCTCCCCGGGCCTCCTCGGCGGCCTGGGATCGGGCCACCCGAGAGGCCACCAGCGACGCCTTCGCCTCTTCATCGTCAAGATCACGCTGACAGCGCGCAAGGGCGATGGCGGCCTCCGGCTCGCGCCTCCCATCAGCCAGGTGCAGGCCCTCGGCCTCCAGACGCGCGTCTTCGTCAGCAAGCTCCTCCCCAAGTAGGTTCACCGCGTTGGTCGCCCTTCGAAGAAACCCTTCGCGGCGAGCGCAGCACTCCCGGGCGCGCTTAAGCACGTCTTCCACACCATCATCTGCCCCAATCAAGCGTCGGGGGCCACGAATCATCGTTCCTCCTCCGGGCAGGGGGCTGGGGACTGGCGCCCTCGCGACGGACGGGCGCGCCGCACCAGAAGCCCAGCCTAGAGCCAGCCCGTCCCCAGATGAAGGGCGCAGGGGGCGCCTCAACCAGTCGCAGTCCAAGACCAGATGAGAAGCCCACGGCAGGCTGGCTATTCCCCGAGAGGGCCCGCGAAGGAAAATCGGGGGGAATGAAGGGCCGCGGTGCACCTCGGGATGGTCCACCCCTTCAGTCGCCCTCACCACAAGGGCAGAGCTGCTCGGAGCGCTTGAGGATGGTAGAGGGGGCGAAGCCAAAGGAGGCGACACCTCAGCTACTTCCGCGAGCTCGGCCAGAAGGGGCCTGCGGAGCAAGGATCAGTGAAAGCAACAAGAGGATCAGGAGCCAGAAAGGGAGAAGACTTACTCGTTAGTGGTGAAGTACTTCCTGCGCTTCAGCACGCGACAAGGGAAGTCATCACCCAGGGCCTCCCTTTTCCTCCGGAGGGCCTCAAAGTCCATGCGGAAGTGGCCCAAGAGAAGAGCGCAAGGATCAACCTACGACGAAGACGGAGCATCAGAGCGATCCGCGTCAGGGGCGCCTGCCTGGCGCGTGCCGCCCATCACCTCGCCGGAAGACGCGGCTGGGGCCTCCGAGGCCTCAGCCCCGGGCGCTGGGAGCGGCTGCTTGCCACCCTCAGCCTCAGCGGCACGGGTCCCAGGAGCTGTCCCCTCGAGAGCATCACCCGATGATGTCACCTCATCGGGAGCCCCCTCGGCCTTCGGCGCCTCCTGCCTCCCTGCCCCGCCACTTGAGGAGGAGTCGCCTTGGCCGATTGGAAGGGCAGTCACCACCACTGGATTCTCACGAGGTCCCTGGAGGCCGGCAGAGCGCAGCCCCCACTCATCAAAGACGGGCATCTACTTCACGAAGTCGACCCTGCTCTGGCAGAGATACAGCAAGGCCCCTCACTGCCGGACGCTGCCGGGGTTGGGGTCCCCGGCCAAGGTCAAGAGCGCCGACTTCAGGACCTCAGCAGCCAGGTCCTCTTCCTGGAGCCTCATGCTATCCTCACGCCCACGGAAGGCCCACATCTGGCGAGAGTGGCGTTGAAGGGGAGCAACACGGCATAACAGAAACTCCTTCACCACCTTGGGCGCTATCACACCGAGCTTCCTCAGGAGCGCGAAGCGGCACCAAACGAAGACGAGCCGGGGGCTCTCGAGCGTCTCCTGGCCCCAACCCGAATTGGGGACAGCAGGCGAGGTCGGCTCCGATAGGAGGGGGCTGGGCACCCCTACGTCCACATACAGCCACCGCTCGCGGAACCCAACCGCGGGCAGGGGGAGCTTGAAGTCAATCCCAGAGGCCGCAGTCTCAGGCTCGACAGCGAAGCGCACGCACGCCCAGCATTGGGTAGGGTCGACAAGATGCAGCGAGAAGAAGTGGCGCAGCAAGGCAACCGAAGGAGGTATGCCCACCATGTCTTAGCATACGAAGGCAAAGACCGAAAGGAGGGTGATGGACTCAGGACTTAGATGCATCATGTGGATCTGATAATGAGAGAGCATGGCATTGATGAAATCAGAAAAGGGGGGAACCAGACCCGCCCACAGGGTGTCAGTAAAATATGGGACCTTGGTAGCTATCCTGTCGACGGAGAAGTGGGGCGCGGCCCAGGCCGTCGTCCTCCCGCACTCATTGAAGATGGTGGCCAGAGCCAAGCTGACCTTGCCCAGGCACTCTTGATTGAGTATGGTCGATTGGCCGACGGCGGGGGCCACCGATGGTGGAACACAAGACGGAGGCATGGGTTTCTTCCCTCCCTCCTTCTTCGTCGGAGCCATGGCGATGGGAAGGAGGGGGAAGATTCGAGATTGGATTGGAGGCAGGAGCTGGCGTTCGAAGGAAGAACAGGGGACGCTCGAGCAATAGGAAGGGGAGCGGCTGTGTGGAACTACAAGTCCGCCTAGTAGGGCGCAGAATAAGGGGGCATGGGGGAACAGTGCCGCCCACGTCCCATCAACTACCACGCGGCGCCCAAGGCCGCAGGCAGTTAGGGCCCGTGGCGCTTCCCCTTTGCCCTTTCGCCTCTCAGCACGGCCAAGTCCGGGCGTGCCTTGGGCTCGGGGGCTACTGTCGGTGTTCTAGGAACGGGGGTCCCAGACTTGCCTGCCTGCGGCCTGCGGCGTGGCTCAAAGGGGGCCCAGCACGGCCCATCTTCATCAACACAAGACTCAAGACCCTTGCGAGGGGACAGGCCTCGCGGGGCGGACGACACGGAGCTTCCTCAGGCACGGCCTCGTCAGGCTAGCTCGTGAGGAGGCGGAGAGATCAAGGCGGGGTACCTCGCGAGGTGCCCGTGACGCAAGCCTTGACGACTTAGGGCGCCAAGCGGGTGCCAGCCCGCGCAGCGTCCTCCTTTCCTCTTTGGTGCAAAGGGGGCAAGCGCAGTCGCGGGGTACCGAGGCATCAGGCAAAGGTTGCCATTTCGGTGCAATGAGACCAAGACCAGGAGGAGTACGAGATGGAGGTCACCGTGGAGCCCAAGACGGCGTCATCACCAGAGCTTTGCGCAGGCGAAGACTGCTTTTGTCAGGATAGTTGATACTTGCTGCCCCCCTTCAAATTAGCCTGCCATTGTTTGCTCCCTTCCCGCTCGATATTTGGGAAGAGGACCAGGGCCTCTATAAATATGACCGGCCACCCACATAGCAAGGGGGCGAGTAAGAGTAAGGTAGTGAGAGAGAAAGAGAGAGAGGGAAAGAGAGAAAGGTGGTTGAAAACCTCCCAGCAGTTCATCACCCCAGCCAAGAACAGACCCTCGCGAGGCTGTTCTTCCTTGTATTGTTCATCATCATCAGGCCCAAGAAGCAATCCACCCACCACACACTGGAGTAGGGTATTACACCACAACGGTGGCCCGAACCAGTATAAACCTTGTGTCTCTTGCGTAGTTCTTTCAGTAGTCTAGATCTTTGCGAGACGGAGAGGTAGAAGACGTAATCTCCGCGCGCACCCCAGTGTTCGAACCTTAAGGGTCTGCCAGAACCCGAAATCCGACAGATTGATACCTTGGTTCTCAAAAACTGAGGGAAATACTTACGCTACTTTGCTGCATCATCCTCTCCTCTTCGGGGAAATCCAATGCAGTGCTCAAGAGGTAGCAAGAAGAATTTCTGGTGCCGTTGCAGGGGAGTCTCCGCAAAAGTCAACATACCAAGTACCCATTAGAATCCCTATCTCCCGCATTACATTATTTTCCATTTGCCTCTCGTTTTCCTCTCCCCCACTTCACCCTTGCCATTTTATTCGCCCTTTCTCTCTATCCTCCTTCTTTTTCCCCCGCCTTTCTTCTACTATGTCTGAATCCAAAAGGGTAGGGGCTCCTCTCTGGTGTTTTAGTACTTTGGAAAAACCTACTAGAGTTATCAATGAGAATCTTAATAATTTTGATGAAGATGATTCTGGAATTTTTCGTTATTTACTTGATGAATCTTTGAAAGATGCTTGGTATAGACTACTAAGAATAAGGGCTAGTTATGTTCCTCAATATCAAATTGAAGTCTACTTAAAAAGCTTTTATATTGCCCTTCCTCCCTCTTTTAAGCATGTCTTAGATTCTATATTTGAGGAAGGTTTTCTTGAAGGGGATGTCGTAGATACTTATGAAAAAATTAAAACCATATTTGGTCACCCCATGAATGAGAAATTTGAATCTACATCTCTTTTGCTCTCTTACCAAAATGAATCTATTAAAGAGATGAAGGCTAGTCTAGATAGAAATTTCCATAACATACCTAATATTTATCCTACCATTAATAGACATGCGCTTTATCAAAATAGAAGGATTAATTGTATAGATAGCAAGTTTGCTCCTTTCTTTCCTAATACCAAAGATGGAAATACCTAGATCTATTCTTGCTTGTTATGCCTAGCTAGGGGCGTTAAACGATAGCGCTTGTTGGGAGGCAACCCAATTTTATTTTTATTCCTGGATTTTTGCTCCTGTTTAGTAATAAATAATTATTTAGCCTCTGATTTGGTGGTGTTTTTTTGTTTAATTAGTGTTTGTGCCAAGTACAACCGTTGGGAAGACTTGGGGAAAGTCTTGCTGAACTTGCTGTAAAAAACAGAAACTTTAGGGCTCACGAGAACTGCTGTCATTTTTATTTGGAAGGTGATATTAAGTTAATTCTTTTTTAAGATGATTAATAGGTAAATTCCTCACGTCCAGAAACTTATTTTAGAATTTTTGGGGTTCCATATCTTGCGCTAGCTACATATTACTACAGACTGTTATGTTTTTGACAGATTCTGTTTTTCGTGTGTTGTTTGCTTATTTTGATGAATCTATGGCTAGTAAAATAGTTTATAAACCATAGAGAAGTTGTAATGTAGTAGGTATAACACCAATATAAATAAATAATGAGTTCATTACAGTACCTTGAAATGGTCTTTTGTTTTCTTTCGCTAACGGAGCTCGTGAGATTTTCTACTTTAAGTTTTGTGTTGTGAAGTTTTCAAGTTTTGGGTAAAGATTTGATGGATCGTGGAACAAGGAGTGGCAAGAGCCTAAGATTTGGGATGCCCATGGCACCCCCAAGATAATCCAAGGACACCTAAAATCCAAAGCTTGGGGATGCCCCGGAAGGCATCCCCTCTTTCGTGTACTTCTATCGGTAACTTTACTTGGAGCTATATTTTTATTCACCACATGATATGTGTTTTGCTTGGAGCGTCTTTTATGATTTGAGTCTTTGCTTGTTAGTCTACCACAATCATCCTTGCTGTACACACATTTTGAAAGAGCCATACATAATTTGGAATTTGATAGAATACTCTATGTGCTTCACTTATATCTTTTGAGCTCTATAGTTTTACTCTAGTGCTTCACTTATATCTTTTGAGTTTTATAGTTTTGCTCTATAGCTTAACTTATATTTTCTTTTAGATCACGGTGGTGGATTTGTTTTATAGAAACTATTGATCTCTCATGCTTCACATAGATTATTTTTAGAGTCTTAATAGCATGGTAATTTGCTTAAAATCCTAATATGCTTGGGATGCAATATTAATAATAAAACTTTCTTATGAGTGTGTTGAATACTAAGAAAAGTTTGATGCTTGATGATTGTTTTGAGATATATATGGAGGTAATAATATCAAAGTCGTGCTAGTTGAGTAGTTGCGAAATTGAGAATACTTGTGTTGAAGTTTGCAAGTCCCGTAGCATGCACGTATGGTAAACGTTATGCAACAAATTTCAAACATGAGGTGTGATTTGATTGTCTTCCTTATGAGTGGCGGTCGGGGACGAGCGATGGTATTTTCCTACCAATCTATCCCCCTAGGAGCATGCATGTGGTGCCGAATTTTTTGATGACTTGTAGATTTTTGCAATTAAGTATGTGAGTTCTTTATGACTAATGTTGAGTCCATGGATTATACGCACTCTTACCCTTCCATCCTTGCTAGCCTCTTCGGTACCGTGCATTGCCCTTTCTCACATTGAGAGTTGGCGCAACCTTCGCCGGTGCATCCAAACCCCGTGATATGATACGCTTTTTCACACATAAACCTCCTTATATCTTCCTCAAAACAGCCACCATACCTACCTATTATGGCATTTCCATAGCCATTCCGAGATATATTGCCATGCAACTTTCCATCATTCCGTTCATCATGACACATTCATCATTGTCATATTGCTTAGCATGATCATGTAGTTGACATAGTATTTGTGGCAAAGCCACCATTCATAATTCTTTCATACATGTCACTCTTGATTCATTGCATATCCCGGTACACCGCCGGAGGCATTCGTATAGAGTCATCTTTATTCTAGTATCGAGTTGTAATCATTAAGTTGTAAATAAATAGAAGTGTGATGATCATCATTATTAGAGCATTGTCCCAAGTGAGGAATAAAAAAAGAGAAAGGCCATAAAAAAAGAGAAGGCCCAAAAAAGAAAGGCCATAAAAAAGGAAAGGCCCAAAAAATGAGAGAAAAAGAGAGAAGGGACAATGTTACTATCCTTTTACCACACTTGTGATTCAAAGTAGCACCATGATCTTCATAGTAGAGAGTCTCTCATGTTATCACTTTCATATACTAGTGGGAATTTTTCATTATAGAAATTGGCTTGTATATTCCAACAACGGGCCTCCTCAAGTGCCCTAGGTTTTCGTGAGCAAGCAAGTTGGATGCACACCCACTAGTTTCTTTTGTTGAGCTTTCATAGATTTATAGCTCTAGTGCATCCGTTGCATGGCAGTCCCTACTCCTTGCATTAACATCAATCGGTGGGCATCTCCATAGCCCATTGATTAGCCTCGGTGACGAAAATGAAACATGACTAAACTATATGATTTTGTAGGGATGAACTTTCTTTGGCCATGTTATTTTGAGAAGACATAATTGGTTAGTTAGTATGCTTGAAGTATAATCATTTTTATGTCAATATGAACTTTTGTCTTAAATCTGAATATTCATACCACAATTAAGAACAATTACATCAAAATTATGCCAAGTAGCACTCCGCATCAAAAATTCTGTTTTTATCATATACCTACTCGAGGATGAGCAGGAATTAAGCTTGGGGATGCTTGATACGTCTCCAACGTATCTATAATTTTTGATTGCTCCATGCTATATTATCTACTGTTTTGGACCATATTGGGCTTTATTTTCCACTTTTATATTATTTTTGGGACTAACCTATTAACCGGAGGCCCAACCCATAATTGCTGTTTTTTTGCCTATTTCAGTGTTTCGGAGAAACAGAATATCAAACTGAGTCCAAACGGAACCAAATCTTCGGAAACGTGATTTTCTCATCAGATAAGATCCAGGAGACTTGGACCCTCCGTCAAGAAAGCCACGAGGTGGTCACGAGGGTGGAGGGCGCCCCCCTAGGGCGCGCCCCCTGCCTCGTGGGCCCCTCGAAGCTCCACCGACGTACTCCTTCCTCCTATATATACCTACGTACCCCAAACGATCGGGGACGGAGCCAAAAACCTAATTCCACCGCAGCAACTTTCTGTATCCACGAGATCCCATCTTGGGGCCTGTTCCAGAGCTCCGCCGGAAGGGGATTCGATCACGGAGGGCTACTACATCATCATCCAAGCCCCTCCGATGAAGTGTGAGTAGTTTACTTCAAACCTACTGGTCCATAGTTGGTAGCTTGATGGCTTCTTCTCTCTTTTTGGATCTCAATACAATGTTCTCCCCCTCTCTCGTGGAGATCTAATCGATGTAATCTTCTTTTTGTGGTGTGTCTGTTGAGACCGATGAATTGTGGGTTTATGATCCAATTTATCTATGAATAATATTTGAATCTTCTCTGAATTCTTTTATGTATGATTGGTTATCTTTGCAATTCTCTTCGAATTATCAGTTTGGTTTGGCCTACTAGATTGGTTGTTATTGCCATGGGAGAAGTGCTTAGCTTTGGGTTCAATCTTGCGGTGTCCTTTCCCAGTGACAGAAGGGGCAGCAGGGCACGTATTGTATTGTTGCCATCAAGGATAACAAGATGGGGTTTTTATCATATTGCATGAAACTATCCCTCTACATCATGTCATCTTGCTTAAGGCGTTACTCTGTTTTTAACTTAATACTCTAGATGCATGCTGGATAGCGGTCGATGAGTGGAGTAATAGTAGTAGATGCAGGCATGAGTCGGTCTACTTGTCTCGGACGTGATGCCTATATACATGATCATACCTAGATATTCTCATAACTATGCTCAATTCTGTCAATTGCTCAACATTAATTTGTTCATCCACCGTAGAATACTTATGATCTTGAGAGAAGCCTCTAGTGAAACCTATGGCCACCGGGTCTCTTTCTCATCATATCAATCTCCATCACTTTATTATTGTTTTGCTTTTACTTTGCCTTTTACTTTTCACTTTGCATGTCTATACCAAAAGTACCAAAAATATTATTTATCATCTCTATTAGATCTCACTTTCGTAAGTGACCGTGAAGGGATTGACATCCCCTAAGCGCGTTGGTTGCGTTGAGCTATTATTTTTGTGTAGGTACGAGGGACTGACGCGTAGCCTCCTACTAGATTGATACCTTGGTTCTCAAAAACTAAGGGAAATACTTACGCTACTTTGCTGCATCATCCTCTCCTCTTCGAGCAAATCCAACACAATGCTCAAGAGGTAGCATGGTGAACCCTTCCGTCTTTCAAGCAGCTGAGCTGGGGTGGAACACAATGCAGCAGGAGTAGGAAAAATGACACAAGCTTTTCTTTGACACATATCTATAACACAATTAATTGTGCAAGGGCTTGTTTGAATTTGAGGATTCTAACAATAAGAGATAGGAAATAGACAGGAATAAGATAGTAATACATGTGCAAAACAGAGAATTTAAAATCACAGGATTTCTGCCAATCTGGGTGTTTGGTTTAGAAGAATTGGAAGATCACAGGATGCAAAGAAGCATGGTGAGATTAAGTCCAACCACAAGAAAATGTACGCTTATAATGCTATTATACTACTATCTCTTAGTCTTGTGCTTTATGAATAGGAATTTGAAAAGGAGGACAAGTGGAAGTTAAAATTCCCATGGTTTTTCTTTCAAGGAGACACTAAAGGAACAAATCCTACAGTTTTCCTTTGCTCCATTCCTTTGAACAAATGCATGAATAGTAGTACCATAGGAAAGTTTCCAATTCCTATGTTCTTCCTTCACTTTTCCTTTCAAGCACTGTCGATTCTAGTAGGTAGGCTAGAGCACGGAAAAGCCTACACTCAAAAAATAGTTTTGTGCTAATTCTACTACTTTGGACCTAGGCCACTGCCCTACTAGCTCAACTGCCAGGCCCATCGACAAATTCACAGCTCAAATGCGCAGAGATAAATAATGATGGCGTTCAAGAGAGTCCATCATGGATAGCTAAGTTGCCTGGTTCCTCACTCTTGTCATATAGTAGGATAAAATAATCGTATTTCACGTTACTATGTGTGCTCAGTGGACAATATGTATAACATGTAGAGTAAAAAAGAGATGCAACAAGTGTACAACCTCTTTGGCGAAGCCATGTTGATCTCAGCGTGGTTGGGTTGGTCGGTGAGGATGCTCCATCTGACTTGGTTGTCGTAGGAGGGGAAGAAGATCTTTGGCGTCTGGAGATGGAGTCCTGGGTACTGTGTCGGTGTCGAAACCGGCGGATCTCAGGTAGGGGGTCCCAAACTGTGCATCTGAGGTTGATGGTAACAGGAGACAGGGGGCACGATGTTTTACCCAGGTTCGAGCCCTCTTGATGGAGGTAAAACCCTACCTCCTGCTTGATTAATATTGATGAGTATGGGGGTTACAAGAATTGATCTACCTCGAGATCGCAATGGCTAAAACCCTAGAAGTCTAGCCTATGTGATTATGATCGTCTCTATGGAATAAGCCCTCCGGTTTATATAGACACCGGAGGGGACTAGGGTTATACAAAGTCGGTTACAAAGAAAGGAAACTTCATATCCGAACGCCAAGCTTTCCATCCACGCCAAGGAGAGTCCCATCCGGACATGGGTGAGAGTCTTCGGTCTTGTATTTCGTAGCCCATCATTTCGGCCCATGTCCAACAGGTCAGACGCCCGAGGACCCCTTAGTGCAGGACTACCTCAGTAGCCCCTGAACCAGGCTTCAATGACGAGGTGTCCGGCACGCAAAATGTCTTCAACATTGCAAGGTGGGTTCCTCCTCTGAATAATCCAAAATAGCCTTCGAACACAAAGAACATGTCCGGATCTACAAAACAAGTACCACACACCACCACAGAGAATATAATATTTCACGAGTCCAATCTGCTGACAATCTTTTTGTAACATGACATCACGTCCCTGCCTGGTTATTATTTCGAACCGTTTTTAGCCTGTCGCTCCATGTTTCGAGACGCGGTTTTATTTGCATGTTTTGTTGAAGCAGAGATCGTGTCCCCTTATTGCGGGATTCTTATCAATACGGGCTTGGGTATCCCAACCATTCTGTTGGCATGATTCCTTAGGAATAGGCAGGTTTTAAGGCCTAGGTGGAGACGTTCGATATTCATCGTCTTTAGAATGGGGCTACGACCCGTCTTTCTCCTTTACGCCAACCCTTTCCTCAACCTCTCCAACCTCGAGTTCTAGCACCCAAGGTTCAATCTAAGTGCTTCGAGCTTCCCAGTCATGTTCGAACCTAGCCTTCAAGGCCGGTGGGTGGCTTCCTCTGTCACAGAGGAGAATATTGCGAAGCTCCGGGCGGCATGGTACCTGACCGTGGAAATCCCCCATAGGCTTCCTGCTCAAGGGCAGGTTATTCCTACCCCCAGATCCGGCGTGAGGGTTGTATTCATCTCCCACTTCCTCCGAGGGCTAGGGTTCGCTCTTCACCCCTTTGTTCGGGGGCTCATGTTCTATTACGGGCTAGATTTTCATGATCTAGCCTCGGACACTTTTCTTCTCACCTTGGTGTTCATCGTCATGGGCGAGGCCTTTCTCCGTATTACCCCACACTTCGGCTTATGGCTCAAGACCTTTAATGTGAAGCCGAAGGTGATCGAGGGGAAACAAGCGGAGTGTGGTGGCACCACTATGAGCAAGCTCACTAACGCTCTTTGGCTAAAGGGATCCTTCTCAGAATCTTCCAACTTATGGCATCGGGAGTGGTTTTACATCACTGAACCCCGTGGTACCAAGTGGCCAGCTACACTTGCGTTCCGATTCGGCCCTCCAATTCAACTCTCTTCATGGATCAACAAGGGGCTGGGCTGGGGATCAATCGACGAAGTGCAGACTCTACAAAGCCACATCCGGAGTCTCCTTGAGAAGGACACCGATCTCATCGACGTGATTCAAGTAATGTTAGTCCACCGGGTCCTCCCGTGCCAGCGACGGCCCCTCCATATCTGGGAGTTTAATCCAGAAGGACCATGAACCCTTCAGCACTTCTTCGGCATGACACACAGAGGAATGTGGAAGTTATTTTTTGGGACACGAAAACAGTGGCCGGACACCACCGAGGACATCGGCCTTGACTGCAATCATCCGGATACCTCGGTTAGCACTTGACTCCTGGACACCGCATAATTAAATATTGCATGATAAGATACTGAGAAAACCATCTTTTTCCAGGGCTGGACGAAGAAGGCGGAGCGAATTAGGTGTTCGGCTCCTCTTCCCGAAGATTTAGCTAGTCCTGTGTTAACAAGGATGCTGGTCCCGTCACCATTCCAGGTGCCGGTGAAAGAGTACAATGAGGATAGCAGGAAGGCCAAAGGTGTCCTCCATTCCGAAGGTACACCAAACACTGTGTCCGGAGAGGTTAAGGTTCCCTCTTCCGAAGATAAAAGAGAAGGAGAAGCTGACATCCTTCCTCCTCATGGTAAGAAAAGGGCCACCCCCATAGGTCGGGAGGTAAAGGCTCCTAAGAGGTGTAAGACGCTCCTATCAGGCGGTTCGGGTTCAGAAGATGACATTGCCGCGCAGTTCCCCCGTAAGGATGGGCCTTTAGCCGAATCATAAGTGAACAAGGGTGTTTTAAACATGTCCCGTTCCTTTTCCTGTTCAAAATGATAACATCTAGAATACATGTTCTGTAGTCCGTTACGCAGTCTTCGTCAACAATCCTCTTCAGGGGATCTTCTTCCAGAGATGATGGAAAGCGACACGCCTCCACAGGATTCCCCGCCCAATAGGGCGTATGACTTCGAGGTGTCGTCCTGGAGGATCTCTCCCAATCAACAAGTGGTGCAGAGGATAATGAAGACAAGGCCCCAAGGTGAAACATCAGTCGCCCATGGTCCGGGGTGTGTGGAGACCAACAATAAAGGCCCCGGACTATCTGGCTTACAGCCGGATACGACTCTAGGGTCGGACGAACATATCCCTTCAATGGGAGTCCAGACTCCCACAGCTGCTTCCCGGGATCCGGAGGCGCCGGATACACTGATGGACATGTTGCGGTATTCGACCGTCTCGGAGGAGGAACATCGTCCCGTGATGGGTACGGTGGTTGAGAGGATTATGTCCGTGAAAAGTGGATTGAATGAAGCTTTCAAGGGCCTGCTAAGAGGCTTTGAGGTACATAATGTAATATATTTGATTGTGCTCCATATGCAAAATGTACCTGTGTATAGATAGTATCCCCTGAGATGCTGGTTGGCGTCCAAAAGGAGGCAATCAGTGGATTGAAAAAAGATATGCCTAGGAAATAATCTGATTAATTGGAACACAGGCTGTTACGTCCACAACGACTGCATACACTACAGAGGTTGCAGGTCTGGAGAAAAAACTTTATGCGGCGAATGATGACGTCATGCTTATTAACAAGCGGCTCGACGAAGCGCAAGCTATGTTTTGAGGTAGTCAGTGTATGTATGTATAATAACATGAGCATGAGGCTAAGTATTATATACTGAGACATACATAACTGCAGATAGTGCTGCTGCGGTGCAGGCCCTTTGGGATGAACTTGCCCGAGCCAAGGAGCAAGCCTGGATGAGTAATGTGGCAGCCCAGAAGGCAGCTGATGAGTTAAAACCCGAACAGGCTGCTCGGCACCAGTGCGAGGAGAGAATATCTACCATGGCGCGTGAGCTAAAGGAAGCCACTTCCCGGTGCGAGTTCCTCGAGAGGGATAACAAAGCCAAAACGGCCGATCTTGACAATGCCTTACGAGAGGCGAGGGAAGCACGATCCGAGTCTAGGGCAACTCGTGAGGAGATCCGGCAAGCTAGGGAAATAGCGGCCGGTAAGCCTTTCTTATTACAGACTAAATTTGGCGATCCTAAATATGCCCCGCTTAAACAAATATGGAGCTCTCGAGACGCATTCTTGGACTTGCCGAAGAGCGCTTCAGATGCAGCGCAATTTTACCAAGCACAAGAGGGGTATGCAACAGAGAAGCTTTTCTGGACACAATTCGGCACGCCAAAGAGCCCGCTGTTTCTGAACGAACAGATGGCCCAATGGGCCGAGCTCCACAAGATATCCTGTTCTGCCATGAAGGATGTCGTGGTCCGGCTATGGCCGACTGAACCAATTCCAAATAGTCATTTCGGTTCGGTGTAGCGGCTAATGGATGTGGTGCCGCGTATCGACGTCGTGAAGCGATCGATGTGCATTGAAGGTGCATAGATGGCCTTTGCTCGTGTCAAGACGTATTGGGCGAAGATGAAGGCCACTGATATTGCAGCGAAGAGTCCGCCCGGGGGCAAGGACAAACACACGCAGGAGTATTATTTTGAAGATATCCTAGAGGGCGCACGCTTAATAGAGGTTCAATGTTCAAAGGATCTAGTCTTCGAGTGAATTTTCTGGTATTGTAAAAACAATATGATGATATTTTCAGGCTATGCCTAAAAGTTTTGGCTCCTCCTGTGCGGTCGTTTTTGTATAATCTGAAAGTTTTCCAGTCATCGGTTTCAGGCCCCTCGCATAAAATACAGGGGTGTTCGGAAAAGCACTTGATCACTCTTGACCCAACGTCTTGGTCCATGAAGGAGGTGTTAATGCAGCGAACTAGGCAATCGGACTATAGGGCTTTAACACTTTCACTTAGCCATAGGAGTTTGACGGTGGGTCTACGATATAGCCCCTGGTATGTACGCGGTTCTCCGAATACGGTGCGTTACATAGTTGACCGGAAGAACGGTCCTTCGTGAATACGGAAGGAATTGCAGAAGATTCTGATAAGTCATCGAGTGGTTGACCAGCTCTCGCCGTATCATGATAGTCAGTTTTCGGCTTTCTCTACTGAGGTGCTCATCCGGATAAACCAGGACACAAATCGCAGTCGTTCTCCCTTTACTACCCTAGCCGATAGAGTGGAACGTAAGTTAGTAAGCACAGGAGCTGGGCAACCCAACTATTGACCAAAGACATGATTCAGAGCTGATGTATATAAGGCCGAACTTGTGACGCCGAAGTGTGCTATAAAGCTGTTCAGACTTGTTGCAATTTATTTGTTCCCATATTGAGCCCCTGGCAATTTGTGCCGAGGTGCGTGTGTGAAACAATCGAAGAAGCAAGATTCAGTTCTTTTTTAAAGAGGGAGGAATACTGAATATAGATTATGTTCACTAGGACCTGATTGATACATCAATTGCCATTTTACAGATAATAACGCCACGACCCATGCTATTTGACATGCCGGTGGTCGAAGGTTGAGGGAGAAGGCACTTTACAAGCTCTAAATATAGAGTATGGTCTACTAAGAATTACTTGGACGTCTTGTCGCACGTCGGCGCCGCCTTGCCTCGGTGAAAGGACTCCTTGACAGGAATAGCCTTTGGGTAGGTGAACGGGGCTGAACTCCGAAAGAGTTCGTGAGATGACCCGTCTTTGTGCCACCTGTGGTAAAAGATAAAAAATAATTAGAAAAGAAAAGAAAAGGAGGATATGAGTGAGCTTGTAGGCTTGTCCGTATTGTGCCTTTGCCAATGACCAGGGTATTCTAAGTACATCATTATGTACGCGCGTTACGGACTTCGTGGGTATATGAGGCGAACGACGAAGGTCGAACTGCTAATCTAGCTCTGAGATTGATTGGCACCATTTAATAGAGGCCGATGGCTTAATGGCCAATGAGATATGCAGCTTGATGAGGCCACTTAGTACTTCAACTGTGGTGGCCGTAGTATGACTCTCCGTACGGAGGGAGTGCTCCGTATTTCCATTTATTGTTATGACGCCGCATGGACCGGGCATCTTAAGTTTTGTGCGGGCGTAGAGCGGGACCGCATTAAATCGAGCAAAAGCGGTATGGCCCAGAAGTGCATGGTAGCTACTACCGAACGAGACAATATCAAAGGTCAAGCCTTTGCTTCAGAAGTTGTTCAGCGAACCAGAAACGACTTCCAGTGTGATGGAGCCCCTAGAGTGAGCTTCTACGCCGAATACTGCTCCCTTGAGGGTAGCTGTGGTGGGCATGATTCTTGAAGGATTGATGCCCATTTTTTGGACAGTGTCATGGTAGAGTAGATTAAGGCTACTGTCGCCATCCATAAGGACTTTCGTGAGATGGAACCCATCGATAATTGGATCAATGATCAGACCCGCCGAAACTCCGGGACGGATATGGAGAAATTTTGGGGAAAACGGCTCTATGGTGTATGCGTCCCATAGTGTGTGCCTGCGCTCCCCTGTAGGGGTGTGCGTTGCGTATACCATATTTACAGTTTTTACTTTGGGGGGGAATTGTTTCTTACCCCCAGTATTCAGCTGGTGAGTCTCTTCGTCATCGCTGTCACTGGGCAGCCCCTTCCCCTTGTGTTCGGCATTAAGCTTGCCAGTTTGTTTGAAGATGCAACATCTTCTGTTGGTGTGAATAGCTGGTTTATCGGGGGTGCCATGAATCTGGCAGGGCCGATACAGTATTTTGTTTAGATTGGATGATCCGTCTCTATGTGCCTTGAATGGCTTTTTCCGTTGACCGGGTTTGGAGCCGCTGAATCCGGCGTTGAACGCTGTGTCTTGCATTCTTTCTCTATGATTGCGACGTTTCTGTTTTTGCGTCGTGGCTTGCCATTGCTGTCTCGGACTTCGGAAGTGCCTAGATCACCGGTGCTGTTGCTTCTACGAGCGAGCGAACTATCTTCGCCCGCGCAAAAGTGGGTCATTAGAGTGGTAAGTGTTGTCATGGACTTTAGTTTTTCTTGACCGAGGTGGCAGGCGAGCCACTCATCCCGGACGCTGTGTCTGAAGGCCGCGAGGGCTTCGGCGTCCGGATAATCGACAATTTGGTTCTTTTTAATTAGGAATTTAGTCCAGAGCTTCCTGGCTGACTCTCCGGGCTGCTGGGTGATGTGACTTAAGTCATCGGCATCTGGTGGCCGGACATATGTACCTTGGAAGTTATTGCGAAAGGCGTCTTCCAGGTCTTCCCAGATGCCAATGGAGTTCTCTGGAAGCCAGTTGAGCCAGTGCAGCACTGGTCCCTTTAGTTTTAATGGGAGGTATTTGATGGCGTGGAGATCATCACCGCGGGCCATGTGGATATGGAGAAGAAAATCTTCAATCCATACCGCGGGATCGGTTGTTCCATCGTATGATTCAATATTCATGGGTTTAAACCACCCTGGGAATTCGTGCGCCATTACTTCATCAATGAAGCAAAGATGGTGTACGTCGCCTCTATATCAGGCCACATCGCGACGTAGCTCAGATGGAGTTCGTCTGCGGCACTCGGTTCACACGTGATTAAGCTTGTCATGTCCGAATAGATAGCTGTCGTCGCTTGTCGGGGCACACCCCCGTGATCCGTAGATCGATCTGGCATGTCCTGCTCTACTGTCCAGGTTCTGCCGAAGGTCATATGTATATGCCCGAGCTATTTTATCCCTGCTTTTACAGCGAGCTAGTATGGGCTGGTGTTTGGCTTGGGTTGCCGCTTTGTCCCGACCACGTGGTGGTTGGTCAGCCGCATTGTGTGCTGATGGCACGGGCTCCAATGCCTCATCATCCAATTGAGGTAGTAATTTGCTCTTATGGTAACTTTTGGGTGGTCGCTCACGGCCGTATTCCTCGGCTGCCAGGATGTTAGTCCATTTATCATTGAGCAAATCCTAATCAGCTTGAAGTTGTTGCTAATTCTTTTTCAGGCTCCTTGTAGTGGCTATTAGCCGGCGCTTAAAGCGCTCCTGCTCGAGAGGTTCCTCAGGCACGATAAAATCCTCGTCGCCGAGGCTCACCTCATCCTTGGAGTGTGGGTGATAATTACTGTCCTCCGAGTCTTCGTGCATGCCCTGTTCGTCAGGGCTGACGCGCCCATCTTCCCGTTGGTCCTGTCTGGCAGTTGGCTCAATGGGGTCTTCTTTCTCTTCGGCATCCTCTATAGTATTATTTTCTCCTGTGCCGGTATTGCTGTCTTTCTCACGGCGTGAATTAGAATGGCGCCGCTGTCGTCGGCACTTTGGCTATGTCTAGGGAGGTTTATCTTCTACTGGGTCTTCTTTGTCATCACCGTTGATTTCTTTGGGTGTGTCCACCATGTACACGTCGTAGAAGGAGATGGCCGTCCAGCGCCCGGTAAATGGCGGGTTTTGGGACTGCTCCTTTTCGGCATCGTCGTCCATACCATCGATGTCTCTGGAGTCGTAGTCGAGCATGTTGGTTAGATCTTTGATAGTGGCTATTAAGTGGGAGGTGGGCGGGCGTGAAATTCCCCGCCATCAGCCCCCAGTTAAACCCCATGTTGGTTAGATCTGTGAGTCCCCTGCTAAAGAGAGGGTTTTTAATGAGTTTAGCACATCGCCTAAAGTTGAGTGCTGGAAGATGTCCGCGGAACTGAATTCGAGGACCGGTGCGTGGTAAGGCTTGTCGGATGTGGATGCACGAAGTTCGAAACCAATGACCGGAGATGAGTCCGGGGGTCCAGTGACACAGACCTCGCTCGAAGTTAGGTCTGTGTGCGACTCCAACGCCGCTGAGTCTGCGGCTTCCGTAGCGGGGTTGAGCTTCCCGTCTTTGGATGGCGCAAGCTGCTCGGAATCCAGGGCCAGAGCGCTTACAGAAGCAATCTCCCGTGTATGGTTCGATGACAGATTTAGGTCAAGTTCATCGTGTTGGCAGGGAGTGGCTGCCATGGGCTCAAATCCGTCGAAGATCAAGTCTCCACGGATATCAACGATGCAGTTCAAGCTTCCAAACCTAACCTGACGGCCAGCGGTGTAGCTGTCGTTCTGCTCTAGATGTCCAAGCGAGTTGGCCCGCAGTGCGAAGCCGCCGAATACGAAGATCTGGCCAGGGAGAAAGACATCCCCCTGGCAGCGTTGTTCTAGATGATGGATGGGGCCATCGAACCTTCTGACGACGGCATAGCGGAACTCTCAATGAAAGCACGAATGTCGGTGTCGAAACCGGCGGATCTCGGGTAGGGGGTCCCGAACTGTGCGTCTGAGGTTGATGGTAACAGGAGACAAGGGACACGATGTTTTACCCGGAGGGCCCTCTTGATGGAGGTAAAACCCTACGTCCTGCTTGATTAATATTGATGAGTATGGGGGTTACAAGAGTTGATCTACCACGAGATCGCAATGGCTAAAACCCTAGAAGTGTTGCCTATGTGATTATGATCGTCTCTACGGAATAAGCCCTCCGGTTTATATAAACACTGGTGGGGACTAGGGTTATACAAAGTCGGTTACAAAGAAAGGAATCTTCATACCCGAACGCAAAGCTTGCTATGCACGCCAAGGAGTGCCCCATACAGACATGGGTGGGAGTCTTCGGTCTTGTATCTTCGTAGCCCATCAGTCGGCCCATGTCCAACAGGTCGGACGCTCGAGGACCCATTAGTCCAGGACTCCCTCATACTGCTCCGGTGAGTTGTACGACGCCGAGGCTGAAGCAGGACAAGAGAGACAACGTTAACCTGAGTGGAATTCTAATAGCATCTCCAATAGATGAAGAAAAATACATAACCACAAAGTGCTATATGTAAAATACATCAGCCACTCATCTCCGAACTTAACCGTCGAAACTGAATTTAACTGCTGAAATTGAACTTAACTGTTGAAACTGAATTTTGTTGTCGAAACTGAATTTTATTATTGAAACTGAACGCACTAGTAGCAAAAAAGCTGTAGCAGCTGTGCTTGCGAGAGCCGAGGCAACTCCTCATGTAGCAGTTCATCTTCAACCTAAACCCCCTGAGCTGCCAGCCACCACCGGCCAAACCGCTGCTCCCCGCTGCCCGCGGCCGGCGGAGCGCCGCCCCGCCCGCCTTGAAACCACTCACCGCCGCCGGTCCGCCGCCGCCCCAGTGTAACACCCCACATGTAACTTTCCATATTTATAACTCCGACTCTTGCCATTTTTGGCTATGTGATATGAAATTCCCTCCGTGGTTGGGTTTTTGTCTTTTGTTTTGCATTTTGTTCATGACATGCATTTCATATCATGTCATCATGTACATCTCATTTGCATTCGTGGTCGTCTCGTGCATTTTGTCATTTTCCCCGTTGCCCATTTCGCAATCTGACGCTCTCTCGTGGACCCCGTTTCAACCCTCCAATCTTGTTTCGTGAGTAGGAGAAAAACTTTCTAGGAATGGGTCGAGATTTGTTGAGTGGCCTTAGTACATCACCGACAGGCCTCCTATCAAATTTCGTTCCATTTGGAGGTCGTTTGATGCCCCAACGGTTAACCGGGAGTGAACTAAATAATCGAATGTGGTGTTTCGTCAACATGCATCTTGTTACATGTTGAGCTCCACTTAACTTGTAGTTTTGTTTGTGCACTTTGCCATGCAATGCATATTTAAACCGGACATGCATCATCCTTGGTTGTGCATCATGCCATGTTTATGCTTGTGTGTTTACAATGTTGCTTGCTTATTTCTGGTTTGCTTCTCTCGTTAGCTTTGGTTTCATTCCGGAGTTGTGAGGATTCGTTAGACTACGTCCATTTGTCTTCTTCATGGACTTGTTCTTCTTCCTTGGGGTATCTTAGGCAAGATGACTATTACCCTTGATATCACTACTATCTTTGCTTGCTAGTTGCTCGTTCTATCGCTATGTCGCGCTACCTATCACTTGTTATACCATGCCTCCCATGTTGCCATGTCAAGCCTCTAACCCACCTTCCTAGCAAACTGTTGTTTGGCTATGTTACCGCTTTTTCTCAGCCTGTCTTATAGCATTATTAGTTGCAGGTGAAGCTGAAGTCTGTTTCATGTTGGAACATGGATATGTTGGGATATCACTATATCTCTTATTTTATTAATGCATCTATATACTTGGTAAAGGGTGGAAGGCTCGGCCTTATGCCTAGTGTTTTGTTCCACTCTTGCTGCCCTAGTTTCCATCATACCGGTGTTATGTTCCTTGATTTTGCGTTCCTTATGCGGTTGGGGATATGGGATCCCCTTGACAGTTCGCCTTGAATAAAAATCCTCCAGCAAGGCCCAACATTGGTTTTACATTTGCCTACCTAAGCATTTTCCCTTGGGTTCTGCAGACCCAAGGGTCATCTTTATTTTAAATCCCCGGGCCAGTGCTCCTCTGAGTGTTGGTACAACCTGGGCGATGTCTGGCGCCCCCTGGGCAACCGGGGTCTATGCCAACCCGATGTCTAGCCCATCCAGTGTGCCCTGAGAACGAGATATGTGCCACTCCTATCGGGATTTGATGGGACAGCGGGCGGCTTTGCTGGTCTTGTGTTACCATTGTCGAAATGTCTTGTAACCGGGATTCCGAGACTGAACGGGCCTTTTCGGGAGAAGGAATATCCTTCGTTGATCATGAGAGCTTGTGATGGGATAAGTTGGGACACCCCTGCAGGGTATAAAATTTCGAGAGCCATGCCCGTCGTTATGTGGCAGATGGGAATTTGTTAATATCCGGTTGTATAGAACTTGACACTTGACTTAATTAAAATGCATCAACCGTGTGCATAGCCGTGATGGTATCTTTTTTCGGCGGAGTACAGGAAGTGAACACAGTTTTGGGTTATGTTTGAACGTAAGTAGTTTCAGGATCACTTCTTGATCACTTCTAGCTTCACGACCGTTGTGTAGCTTCTCCTCTTACTCTTATTTGCGTATGTTAGCCACTATATTTGCATAGCGCTTGCTGCAGCTCCACCTCATTACCTTATCCTACCCATAAACTTAAATAGTCTTGATCTAGCAGGTGTGAGATTGCTGAGTCCTCGTGACTCACGGATACTTCCAAACAGTTGCAGGTGCTGATGATACCAGTGCAGGTGATGCTACCGAACTCAAGTCGGAGTTCGATGAGGACCTTGGTCGTTACTATGTGTCGTTTCCTGATGTTCAGTAGTGGAGCCCAGTTAGGACGATCAGGCTTCTAGTATTTGGGGTTTATCTTCCTTTTATTCGGATTTGACCGTAGTCGGTCTATGAGTGTATTTGGATGATGTATGATTAATTTATGTATTGTGTGATGTGGCGAGTGTAAGCCAACTCTATTTTATCCCAGTCTTATTCATTACATGGGATGTTTGTGAAGATGACCCTTCTTGCGACAAAACCACTATGTGGTTATATCTCTAAGTCGTGCCTCGACACGTGGGAGCTATAGCTGCATAGTGGGGGTTACAAGTTGGTATCAGAGCCATCCCCGACTTAGGAGCCCCCTGCTTGATCGAAATGCTGACGTTGTTGAGTCTAGAACAAAATGTTTTGAGTCTTAGGATTATATATATATATCGGAGAGTAGGTAACTTTTTACTCCTCGGTCCCTTCATCGCTCTGGTGAGGCCTCCTAACGTAGATGTTTTGTCTTTCCTCTCCTCAAATTTCACCAAAAAAATTAGTATCACGCGGGTATCTTAGAATCATTCCGATATTCTTGTGACGAGAACATTGTTCTTGGTACCTGCTACCCCTTGAGCATGCGTTGGTTTTCCCTTGAAGAGGAAAGGGTGATGTAGCAAAGTAGCGTAAGTATTTCCCTCAGTTTTTGAGAACCAAGGTATCAATCCAGTAGGAGGTAACACGCAAGTCGCCTAGTACCTGCACAAACAAACAAGAACCTCACAACCAACGCGAAAAAGGGGTTGTCAATCCCTTCACGGTCACTTACGAGAGTGATATCTGATAGAGATAATAAGATAAATATTTCTGGTATTTTTATGTTATAGATTGGAAAATAAAGATTGCAAAATAAACAACGATAGAAATAGCAAGTTGATATGAAAATAATATGATGGAAGATAGACCCTGGGGCCATAGGATTCACTAGTGGCTTCTCTCAAGATAGCAAATTCTAAGGTGGGTGAACAAATTACTGTTGAGCAATTGATAAAAAAGTGCATAGTTATGAGAATATCTAGGCATGATCATGTATATAGGCATCACGTCCACGACAAGTAGACCGAAACGATTCTGCATCTACTACTATTACTCTACACATCGACCGCTATCCAGCATGCATCTAGAGTATTAAGTTCATAAGAACAGAGTAACGCATTAGGCAAGATGACATGATGTAGAGGGATAAGCTCAAGGCATATGATATAAACCCCATCTTTTTATCCTTGATGGCAACAATACAATACGTGCCTTGCTGCCCCTGCTGTCACTGGGAAAGGACACCGCAAGATTGAACCGAAAGCTAAGCACTTCTCCCATTGCAAGAAAGGTCAATCTAACAGGCCAAACCAAACTGATAATTCAAAGAGACTTGCAAAGATGTTAAATCATGCATAAAAGATTTCAAAGAAGAATCAAATATTGTTCATAGATAATCTTGATCATAAACCCACAATTCATCGGATCTCAACAAACACACCACAAAAAGAATTACATCGAATAGATCTCCAAGAGAATCAAGGAGAACTTTGTATTGATATCCAAAGAGAGAGAACAAGCCATCTAGCTAATAATTATGGACCCGAAGGTCTGTGGTAAACTACTCACACATCATCGGAGAGGCTATGGTGTTCATGTAGAAGCCCTCCGGAAAAGGCCCCAAGATGGGATCTCATGGGTACAGAGGGTTGCGGCGGTGGAAATAGGGTTTCGTGGTGCTCCTGGATGTTTTCAGGGTATATGGACATATATAGGAAGAAAAAGTAGGTCGGTGGAGCTGCGAGGGGCCCACGAGGGTGGGGGGCGCGCCCTCCTTCCTCGCGGCCTCCTCGCTTCTTTCTTGACGTCCACTCCAAGTCTCCTGGACCACGTTCGTTCCAAAAATAAGTCTCCCGAAGGATTCATTCCGTTTGGATTCCGTTTGGTATTCCTTTTCTGCGAAACACTGAAATAGGCAAAAAAAACAACAATTTGCACTGGGCCTTTGGTTAATAGGTTAGTCCCAAAAATAATATAAAAAGGTATTATTAAAGCCCATTAAACATCCAAAAGAGATAATATAATAGCATGGAACAATAAAAAATTATAGATACATTGGAGACGTATCAAGCATCCCCAAGCTTAATTCCTGCTCATCCTCGAGTAGGTAAATAATAAAAACCATTTTTTTGATGTGGAATGCTACCTAGCATAATTCTCAATGTAATTTTCTTTATTGTGGCATGAATGTTCTGATCCGAAAGATTCAAGACAAAAGTTTAATATTGACATAGAAATAATAATACTTCAATCATACTAACAAAGCAATCATGTGTTCTCAAAATAATATGGCCAAAGAAAGTTATCCCTACAAAATCATATAGTCTGGCTATGCTCTATCTTCATCACACAAAGTATTTAAATCATGCACAACCCCGATGACAAGCCAAGCAATTGTTTCATACTTTTGATGTTCTCAAACTCTTTCAATCTTCACGCAATATCTGAGCGTGAGCCATGGACATAGCACTATATGTGGAATAGAATGGTGGTTGTGGGGAAAACAAAAAGGAGAAGATAGTCTCACATCAACTAGGCGTATCAACGGGCTATGGAGATGCCCATTGAGTCCTGTACTAAGGGGTCCTCGGGCGTCCGGCCTGTTATCCATGGGTCGGACTGATGGTCTGTGAAGACATGAAGGCCGAAGAATGCACCGTGTCCGTATTGGACTCTACTTGGCATGGAAGGCAAGCTTGGCGACCGAAGATTCCTTCTTATGTAACCGAATCCATGTAAACCCTAGATCCCCTCGGTGTCTATATAAACCGAAGGGGATTGTCCGGAAAGGACACCACATATACTCATTACCATACTCACATAGGCTAGACTTCTAGGGTTTAGCCATTACGATCTTGAGGTAGATCAACTCTTGTAATACTCATATTCATCAAGTAGGGTATTACCTCCATAGAGAGGGCCCGAACCTGGGTAAACATCGTGTCCCCCGTCTCCTATTACCATCGATCCTAGACGCATAGTTCGGGACCCCCTACCCGAGATCCGCCGGTTTTGACACCGACATTGGTGCTTTCATTGAGAGTTCCACTGTGCCGTCGACAAAAGGTTCGATGGCCCCTTCAATCGTCAATAATGATGCTGTCCAAAGAGGAACCTTCCTCCCCGGACAGATCTTCGTATTCAGCGGCTTCGTACTGCGGGCCAACTCGCTTGGCCATTTGGAGCAGATCGACTGCTATGCCGCTGGCCATTAGGTCAGATTCGGAAGCTTGAATTACGTCGCGGACGTCCGTGGAGATTTGATCTTCAATGGATTCGAGACCGCAGCAACCGCTTCCCATCGCCTCGATGGACATGGCTTAAACCTGTCATCGGGCCGCATCCAGGAGATAGCTCCTGTAGCAGATCTGGCCTTAAATCCGGAGTAGATCAAGTCGCCCAAAGATGGGAAGCTCTACCCCATCATAGGGGCTACCGATTCTGCGGTGCTGGAGCCGCATGCAGATTCCACTTCATATGGTATCTACATCAATGGTACCTCGTACTCGCCTCCGATGTCGAACTCTGAACCCTGCGAGCCCGCGTATACCAAACTCGATCGGTTATCGATCTTCAAGTTCGGCGCGGCAGATGTCTTCCAACACTCGCCCATGGGTGACATACTAAACTCGCTAAAAAACCTATCCCTGCAAGATGACCCGTCGCCGAACTATGGTCGGTTCGAACTTTCAGTGGATGATGGAGAATTTTGTTTCCCACCAGCCACCCACTTCGTAGCCAATGTTTAAGACCTAACCAACACGCCCGGACCCCGCTCTGAAGACATCAATGGTGTGGATGACGATGAGGAGCAAGGCTAGAGCTTACCACCCGCTCGACACGGGATGACCACTTCCTGGTATGACGTGTGTATGATATACACACCTTACGGCGCTCGCGACGATGACGAGGAGGATCCGGTCGAGAATAAACCACCTGGTACACAGCACGGACACTAGCACCCTAGGTCACATCGCCCAAGAGAAAACACTGCCAGCACCAGAGAAGACGATACTCCGGACAACAAAAACCCTGTTAAGGTAGAATTCGAGCAGGAGGAACAAGAAGGCGGGCAAGACAACTCTGATGAGCAGACCACATATGTGTACTCGGAGGACCGCAATTATCTTCCACTCTTCGAGGAAGAGGAGATCCTCGGCAACGAGGATTTTATCATGCCCAAGGAACCTCTCGAGCAAGAGCGCTTTAAACGTCGGCTTATAGCCACTGCAAGGAGCTTAAGAAAGAAGCAGTTGCAGCTTCAAGCAAGGCAAGATTTGCTCAATGATAGATGGACCGAGGTCTTGGCCGCCGAGTAATACGGCCTCAGCAGCCTAGTAAAAGGCTACCCAAAGAATAGGTGTCTCCCTTAATACGATGGCAAGGCGATAAAACCCATACCACCATCAAACAATGCAGCGGGCCGATCACAGTTCGGTCCAGACAAAGCAGCAGCCCAAGCAAAGCACCATACCAACCCATCTGGCCATGAAAACAAAACAGCTCGGGGGAATGCCCGCGATATCAACCAAGACAGAATGGGTAGAGCAGGACACACGAGATCGATGTACAGATCACGAAGATATACCCCGTCCGACGATGATGGTCGCCTATTCGGACTCTATAAAGCCAACCATGCCCGGTCCGAACACCGTAAATGGAGCCTGCCGGAGGTGCTTCATAGTGTGTCCCAACATAGAGGATCCGCACACCCTCTCTACTTCACTAAAGAAGTAATGGAGCACGAATTTCCAGACGGGTTTAAACCCATTAACATCGAAACATACGATGGAACAACAAATCCCTCGGTATGGAGCGAGGATTACCTCCGCCATATTCACATGGCCCATGGAGACGACCTCCACGCCATCAAATACCTACCTCTCAAGCTTTAAGGGCCAGCTCAGTACTGGCTAAACAGTTTGCCAGAAAATTCCATTGGCAGCTGGGAAGATTTGGAAGACGCCTTTCGAGACGTCCAGCCATTATACGCCGATTACTTAAGTCACATTGTCCAGGAGCCCGGCGAGTCAGCCAGGGAGCTCTGGACCAGGTTCTTAGTAAAAAAGAACCAAATTGTCGACTGTCCGGATGCAAAAGCCCTTGCGGCCTTCAGACATAGCGTCCGGGATGAATGGCTAGCGCGTCACCTCGGCCAGGAAGGTCCCAAATCCATGGCAGCCCTTACCACGCTAATGAACCGCTTCTGCGCTGGAGAAGACAACTGGCTTGCTCGTAAAAGCAATGACGCCAGCGGCCCGGGCACTTCCAAAATCCGAGATGGCAATGGCAAGCCACAACGAACTAAACACAACAGTCGTAGTAATATAAGCGACACAGCGGTGAACGCCGGATTTCACAATCCGAAGCTCGGTCAAAGGAAGAAGCCACTAAAGGCAAACCAGGAAGGACCATCCAACCTTGACATGATATTGGACTGACCTTGTTAGATTCAAAGTCACCTTGATATGCCAGCTAATCATACCAACAGAAATTGTTGGGTCTTCAAGCAGGCAGGCAAGCTTAATGCTGATCACAAGGGGAGGAGGCCTCCAGGCGATAAAGACGACGGATCGGCTCGCCAGCAGAACGCCAGGGGCCAGAAACAGTTTCCCTCCGACGTTCGATCACTCCGGGAACGCGAATAGCAGTTTTTCTTCCACCACCCACGTACTGTACTGGCAAAATTTGCACCACGCGCACATCACTCCGCACTCAAGATACCATAGGCATCGACGAGAGCGCAATACGGACAACCCTGCAAGCATTCCCGTAACCTTTTTTATCTGTTCACCTTATTTTTCTGTATCATCCCTAAAGAACAAATGACTAGCTAGACAACATCTACGACGGTCTCTATCGGAGTTCGGATCACTATGCTTAGCTAAGGGGCTACTTCCATTAAGGATTCCCCTCCCCGAGGACAGGCGACGCAGACGTGCAACAGGAGTTCCAAAATAACTTTTTGTGGACCACACTCTCTATTCCGAGCCTGTACTATGCCCTCTTTCCTTTGTTCCCGACCCGGCCATGTCAAATAGCCAGGTTCGCGGTTTCTTTTTCATATATATATATATATATATATATATATATATATATATATATATATATATATATATATATATACATATATTTATCAATGGCACATCGCTCCGTTCTCAGTAAGTCTCATCCGAACCGATCTTTCGTACTCTTTCAACAATAAGTACGGCCTTAATGGCTGCTCTGCAGATACACCTCGCCATACCTTGCCAGGGGCTCGGCATGGGAATGAATGAGCTGCCAGCAAAAGTCCGAACAACTCTATAGTGCACTTCAGCGTCGCAAGTTTGGCCTTATATGCATCAGCTCGGAATCATTGTCTAGGGTCAATAGTTGGGTTGCCCGGCTCCTGTGTTTGCTACCCCACGTTCCGCTCTCTCAGCTAGGGTAGTAAAGGGAGAACGACTGTGATTGTGCCCTGTCCTAGACTGGATGAGCACCTCAGTAGAGAAAGCTGAAAACTGACTGTCATGATGTGGCGAGAGCTGGTCAACCACTTGACGACTTATTGGAATCTTTAGTGATTCTCCGTGTAATACAAGGGATCTTTTTCAGATCAGATATGCAAGGCACCACACGCCACATACACACCATATGCAATGTCGTAACCCCACCATAAAACTCCTATGGTTAAGTGAAAGTGTTAATGCCTTATAGTCCAATTGTCTGGTTCACCACATTATCACCTCCTTCATGGATCAAGACGTTGGATAAAAAGTGATTAAATGCTTTTTTGAACACCCCCGTACTTCCTATGAGGGGGCTGAAGCCGACGACTGGAAAACTTTCAGATTATATTAAAACGACCGCACAGGAGGAATTCAAGCTTTTCGAGCAAAACATAAATAGGTTAACTATAAAGTTGTCTTTTATAATCATCATACACCTCACTCCAACATTATGTTTTTTGAGCATTGACCCTCTATCAAGCGGGCGGCTTCCAGGACGTCTTCAAAATAACTCTCCGGTTCCGGATGGCCCCTGCCTTCATGCGGACCCTTCGTGGCGACGTCGATGGACTTCATCTTTCCCCAGAATGTATTGACTTGGGCAAGGGCCATCCGTACACCTTCAATGCACGCCGATCGCTTCTCAGCATTGATTCGCGGCACCACATTGACAAGCTTCTGCACCAAAACAAAGTAGCTACTCGGCGCAGGCTCAGTTGGCCACAACTGGATTATAACATCCTTCATGGTAGCGCCAGATACCCTATGAAGTTTGGCCCATTGGGACATCTGTTCATTGAGTAGAAGCGGGCGCTTCGACGGACCGAACTGTGACCAAAAAAGCTTCTCCGTTGCATATCCAGCTTGCGCTTGGTAATACCGCACTGCATAAGAAGAACTCTTCGGCAAGTCCAAATACTCGCCCAGAGAACTCCACACTTCAACAACAACATCAGTAAGCCGGGCCTGCTCCTTGGCCGGGACTAACTCCACCCGGAGAGCCTCGACGGTGGCAGCACCATCTACATTTCATGCACATTTCATATAAAGCACTTTTCCGCATCAAGCACACTTGTGTAAAGAATGCTCGAAATACATACGTTGCGAGTCGTTAAGACGCCTGTTGATCAATGCCATGTCATCCTCCGCAATATCCAGCTTCCGCTGCAGTTCGGCCACTTCCGTATTCCGGGCAGCCACAGGAGGGGAAGCATCATGTATTTTAAATCAAACCAAGGTTAATACCTGAGCATATCTCTTTGATCCTCTGATCTCCTCCTTCGGAAGACAATCCAAGTCTCAGGGGCTACTGCATATACAACAGGTGCATTCTGTCAATAAAATTCAATTGACAAAACTACATCACAAACCTCAAAACCTCTTAGAAGGCTCGTGAAGGCCTTGTTCAATACAATCTTTGCGGATAGAACCCTTTTGACCACCGTAGCCATCAAGGTACGGTGCTCTTCTGAAAAGGATGCTCTTCGTGGCAAGCCCGTCAGCATGTCCGGCGCTCCTGGGTCTTCGGAAACCGCCGCCACAGTATGGCATTCCTGTGTAGGATCCCGCTTACTTGCCTCCAGAATCGTCTCTGGCTATACACCAGACGGTTCGGGGATGCCAGTCTTGATACCAGAACCCCGAGTGACAAAGGCACCGCCTTCGGGTAACACCTTCTTCGCTTCCTGTACTACATGGTGTTCAGGAGGAGCCCTTCGGGATGATACCTCGGTATCATCTCCCCTATTGGGAGGTGTGGCCGGAGAAGGCGTATCACTCACCATCATCTCCGGAAGAAGATCTCCCGCGGAGGAGGACGATTGAGAATCACCAGGCGTTAACCTGCATGGACAAACATATATCGGATGATTACTTCACTAATAGGAAAAGAATGAGGTGCGTTTAAAGTACCCCAGCCTCGCTTACGGTCTGCCTCGAGGTTCGTCCTCGTCATCAAACTCTACGAAAGCCTCGCTCTCCCAACCGAAGCCGCTCGACGACGGTGTTTTTCCTCTCTTGGAAGGCTTCCCCTCCTGATCTTCGGAGGCGAACCTCTTTTTGCCCTGGAGGGCTCCCTCTGCACTCTTTCCCTTGGGCAAAAGGATTTCAGTTTCCCTGAATGCAGCCACCTAGGACGGTGTCGGAATCAACATTCTCGTCAGCAGGTCGGTTGCAGGGTCTTCGGGAAGAGGCGCCGGACACCAGATTAACACCTCTTTATTCATCCAGTCCTATACAAGGATGGATTGTTTAGTATCTTGTTAATAGATGCCTGAATGGAAGGTGCTCGGATATCGAGTACTTACCGAAGTGTCCGAATCATTGCAGTCAAGGCCAACGTCTTCGGTGGTGTCCGACCATTGCTCTCGTTCCCCGAAATATAATTTCCACATTCCTTCATGCGTAGTGCCGAAGAAGTGCTGTAGAGTCCGCCGCCCTTCTGGGTTAAACTCCCACGTACGAAGAGGCCACCGCTGACATGGCAGGATCCAGCGGAGTAGAATTACTTGAACGACGTTCACAAGATTGATGCCCTCCTCGGTAAGGCTTCAGATGCGACTTTGCAGAGTCTACGCTTCATTGACGTATTCCCAGTCCAATCCCTTATTGACCCATGAAGCGAGCTGAATTGGAGGGCCGGGTCGGAATGCAGTTGTGGCCGCCCACTTGGGGCCCCGCGACTCATTGATATAAAACCACCCCTGCTGCCATAGGTCGGAAGATTTGGCGAAAGATCCTTCGGGCCAAACCGTGCCGGCCAGCTTGCCTATTATGACGCTGCCGCACTCTGCCTGGTCCTCCGATGCCACCTGCGGCCTCTCATTAAAGGTCTTGAGCCACAAACCAAAGTGCGGAGGAGTCCGCAGTAAGGCCTGACACGTGACGATACATTTCGAGATGAGGAGAATAGAGTCCGGGGCCAGATCGTGAAAATCTAATCCATAATAGAACATGAGCCCCCGGACAAAGGGGTTAAGCGCGAACCCTAGCCTGTGAAGAAAGTGGGATACAAATACTACCCTCTCGCCAGATCTGGGGGTCGGTATGACTTGCCCTTGTGCCGGAAGCCGATGAAAGATTTCCGATGTTAGATACCTCACTACGCGGAGCTTCGCCATATCCTCCTCTGTGACAGAAGAAGCCACCCGACGGCCCTGATGGTTGGATCCGGACATGACTAGGGCTGGTGGCGATTTTGGAACCAGAGGGTTGGAACTTGGGGTGGCTGGGGTTGAGGAAGAAGCAAGCGCAAGGGAATAAAACGAGGTTTTATCTCTATATAAAGGCCCCGAATATTGGGCATCTCCCATGGGGTCTCTAAACTTACCTATCACCAAGGAGTTGTACCCAAGGGACGGTTGGGTTACCCACGCCTGCATTAATGAAAATCCCGTAAATAAAGGGACATGATCTCTGCCTTGACGGGACGTGCCAGTAAAACCGCACCCCAAGACGTGGGCGGCTCTCTAGCCTATGGTTGGAAATAGTAACCGGGCAGGCATGATATGATGTCATGAACAGTTATCAACAAATTGGGCTCGTGGGGTATTATAATCTCTGCCATTATATACACAGGTCCGGATATACTTACTTCGTCCGAAGACTATTCTGGAGTTCGGAAGGAGGGAACCCGCCTTGCAGTGCCGAAGACAAATCTACGCGCCGGACTCCTCGTCATTGAAGCCAGGTTCAGGGGCTACTAGGGGAGTCTTATACTAAGTGGTCCTCAGGCGTCCGACTTGTTATCCATGGGCCGGACTGATGAGCTGTGAAGACATGAAGGCCGAAGAATGCATCGTGTCCAGATTGGACTCTACTTGGTGTGGAAGGTAAGCTTGGCGATCGAAGATTCCTTCTTATGTAACCGACTCCATGTAAACCCTAGATCCCCTCCTTGTCTATATAAACCGAAGAGGATAGTCCGGAAAGGACACCACATATACTCATTACCATACTCACACACGCTAGACTTCTAGGGTTTAGCCATTATGATCTCGAGGTAGATCAACTCTTGTAATACTCACATTCATCAAGATCAATCAAGCATGAAGTATGGTATTACATCCATAGAGAGGGCCTAAACCTGCGTGAACATCGTGTCCCCCGTCTCCTGTTACCATCGATCCTAGACGCAAAGTTCGGGACCCCCTACCCGAGATCCGCCGGTTTTGACACCGACACCCATCAATAGATATCAATGTGAGTGAGTAGCGATTGCCATGCAACGGATGCACTAGAGCTATAAGTGTATGAAAGCTCAACAAAAAAACTAAGTGGGTGTGCATCCAACTCGCTTGCTCACAAAGACCTAGGGCATTTTGAGGAAGCCCATCATTGGAATATAAAAGCCAAGTTCTATAATGTAAAATTCCCACTAGTATATGAAAGTGACAACATAGGAGACTCTCTATCGTGAGGATCATGGTGCTACTTTGAAGCACAAGTGTGGTAAAATGATAGTAGCATTGTCCCTTCTCTCTTTTTCTCTCATTTTTTCTTTCTCTTTTTTATTTGGGCCTTTTCTCTTTTTTTATGCCCCCCTTTTTTTTCTTCCAGAGTCTCGTCCCGACTTGTGGGGGAATCATAGTCTCCGTCATCCTTTCCTCACATGGGACAATGCTCTAATAATGATGATCATCACACTTTTATTTACTTACGATTCAAAAATTACAACTCGATACAAGAAAAAATATATGACTCTATGTGAATGCCCCCGGCGGTGTACCGGGATATCCTATGAATCAAGAGTGAAATGTATGAAAGAATTATGAACGGTGGCTTTTCCACAAATACGATATCAACTACATGATCATGCAAAGCAATATGACAATGATGAACGTGCCATAACAAACGAAATGGTGGAAAGTTGCATGGCAATATATTTCAGAATGGCTATGGAAATGCCATAATAGGTAGGTATGGTGGCTTTTTTGAGGAACATATATGGTGGGTGTATGGTACCAGCGAAAGTTGTGCGGTACTAGAGAGGCTAGCAATGGTGGAAGGGTGAGAGTGCGTATAATCCATGGACTCAACATTAGTCATAAGAACTCACATACTTATTGCAAACATCTATTAGTTATCGAAACATAGTACTACGCACATGCTCCTAGGGGGATAGACTGGTAGGAAAAGACGATCGCTCGTCCCCGACCGCCACTCATAAGGAAGACAATCAATAAATAAATCATGCTCCGACTTCATCTCATAACGGTTCACCATGCGTGCATGCTACGGGAATCACAAGGTTTAGAACAAGTATTTCTCAAATTCACAACTAATCAACTAGCATGACTCTAATATCACCATCTTCATATCTCAAAACAATTATCAAGTATCAAACTTCTCATAGTATTCAATGCACTTTTATGATAGTTTTTATTATACCCATCTTGGATGCCTATCATATTAGGACTAATTTTATAGCCAAAGCAAATTACCATGATGTTCTAAAAGAATCTCAAAATAATATAAGTGAAGCATGAGAGATCAATAATTTCTATAAAATAAAACCACCACCGTGATCTTAAAAATATAAGTGAAGCACTAGAGCAAAATTATCTAGCTCAAAAGATATAAGTGAAGCACATAGAGTATTCTAATATATTCCGATTCATGTGTGTCTCTCCAAAAGGTGTGTAAAACAATGATGATTGTGGTAAACTAAAAAGCAAAGACTCAAATCATACAAGACGCTCCAAGCAAAACACATATCATGTTATGTATAAAAATATAACCTCAAGTAAAGTTACCGATAGATGAAGACGAAAGAGGAGATGCCTTCCGGGGCATCCCCAAGCTTAGGCTTTTGGTTGTCCTTGAAATTTACCTTGGGGTACCTTGGGCATCCCCAAGCTTAGGCTCTCGCAACTCTTTATTCCAAAATCCATCAAATCTTTACCAAAAACTTGAAAACTTCATAACACAAAACTGAACAGAAAATCTCATGAGCTCCATTAGTATAAGAAAACAAACCACCAATTCAAGGTATTGTAATGAAATAATTCTTTATTTATATTGGTGTTAAACCTACTGTATTCCAACTTCTGTATGGTTCATACCCCGCCATACTAGCCATAGAGTCATTAGAATAACCAAACAACACACAAAAAACAAAATCTGTCAAAAACAGAACAGTCTGTAGTAATTTGTACGTTTCAGATACTTCTGTAACCCCAAAAATTCTGAAATAAATTGGTGGATGTGATGAATTTTTCTATAATCATCTGCAAAAATAATCAACCTAATCGCACTCTCCAGTAAAAAAATGGCAGCAAATCTCATGAGCGCTAAAGTTTCTGTTTTTTATAGCAAGATCGCAAAGACTTCCCCCAAGTCTTCCCGAAGGTTCTCCTTGGAACAAACACAAACTAAAAGCATAAAACCGGATCTAGACAGAAGCTATATGAATTATTTATTACTAAATAGGAAAAAAAGAGGCAAAAATAAAATTGGGTTGCCTCCCAACAAGTGCCTATCGTTTAACACCCTAGCTAGGCATAAAAATAGATATAGGTATTGTCATCTTTGGTAGGCAATTCTTCAATAGAACTCTTATAACCCTTAGGAATTTCCTTAATTTTATTAATGATAAAACTCCTAGGCAAGAAATCAAGAAAATCATTTGTAGCAAAAGGTTCCTTAATCATAGTGAAGAAGTTGGGGTGAACACTTATTGCTTTGAGATCCGCATTTTCCTTACTAGAAGATTCACCCTTTTTAGTTTTAGGCACATACATAAACTTGGCAACTCTTGTAGTATGAGGATTTGGAGTATTTTTCATGGAAGTAAAGGCATACCCTAAGTTGGTAATAATATCCTCAAGTTTATCAATTCTCGTGGAATCTTGATGCAACATCCAAATTTTCAATTTGGAATGTTATACATTAGGTCATCATTGCATATCTTGTTTTATTGCATTTTGGCTTGATCCTGGAAAAATTCTACGCAACTCAAGGACCCATGGGGAGAGTTGGGAATTTCGTTATTTTCATATTTGAGTTTTCTCAAATTTTGAAAATAGGATAGTTTGATTTTAATTAATTTTCTCTTCGAATATTTCTTTTATAAAAATAAAAGAGAGAGGATGAAATGACTTCCTAAAAATAAAGAAATATTGGAGATTTAATATTAAAATCAAATAATATTTTATTCATAGTTTTATTGATATTTTATTTCAATTAGGAAAAATATGCGTTTTTCAAAATTGCATTAGAGTCCCAAATAAATGTTCACCTTGTGCGGTAGATTTTTAGAGGATGGGGAAAATTTATTTCAGGATTTTTGGAGTCCGTTTAGTATTTCTTTTCTTCGTTTTTCTGCGCGGAATTATTTAAAAAAAAGTCAACCAACTTACCGGGCCGTGTCCGACCAGGACACTACGCCCGGGTGGCTTTATAAGCCGACCCCGCGACCCCGCCGAGGCCCAAGTCGCCCGCCCTGCGGAAACCCTATCCCCGCCGCCCGCCAGTCCGCCGCCGCAAGCATCGCGCGTCGCCAACCCGCCGGAGCCGCGCCGCCGCCCCGCCACCCCGCCGCCGTCGCCGGGGTTCGCCGGAGTTACCGCCGCCGCCCGTTTTTCTTTGCTAGTTCGGTTTTTTTGGTAAAACCCTAGATGCGTTTTTTGTATAGATCAGTTTTTTCGGTTTATTTACTTAGCGAACGCCCGTTCGTTCGTTCGTTTTAACGAACGATTTCCACCGTTTAGCCGCAGACAGCGAACGTTCATTTGTTAAACTGTTCGTCAGTTTTTCTTTTTCTCAGATTTCTCACGATTATTTTCGATCGTGATTTCTGATCCGATTTCGTTTTAGTTTAACTTTTCGCTCGTTTATCGGAATCAGGCGATTCAAGCACCTAGAGTTTCGTCTCGAAGCCCTCTTTCTGTTCAATCAACTTAAACAAGTTTTTTCTATTGTAAAATTTGACTTTAGTCCAGATTAGTACTCGAAGCTTGTTTCTTTCGCAGTTTGAGTTTTGTTGCTTCGTCTGATTTGATTCTTTTTGCAAACCGGAGTTCTTCAGTTTAACTTTCTGGTTATATCTTCTTATTTGAGTTTTACCCGTCCATCTTTGCTTGATTGCTTATTGTATGCCTGTTTGATTGCGATAGAGTACCCGGAGTGCGAAGCGTGCTACTACGAGTCTCTAGGTTTCACGGATCATCAGCAAGGCATGTAACACTTTGATCATACCCCTTTACTACCCAGTTTTATTGCATTAGATCAATCCTCAAACAATTGCATGATTAGGATGATTAATATGTCGGTTTTGGGAAGTAGATGAGGTAGTACCTATTGTCCTGTTTATTACCAAACATTTGGGAGTTACTTCGACGTTGCTTATATTGCTATGCTATGCTTGTAGACGTGGTTTGGGTTTGAGTGTATTCATGACAGTTGTGAGTATTGTTAATTAATGGTTAACTTAAGGTGGCAACTTTAATACACATCTGGGTGGATTGAGGCACCTGGGGAACCCAGTGTTGCCTGTATTTTTGGAAATCCCGGGTTACCGTGTGATTCTCCTATGGACTGCCACCCAGGCTCAAAGGGATCATAAGATTATTCATGCTAGAAACTTCCGTGTGCATCCACATGCCATTATGGGCTCTGGCATAGTTGAGTAAGTTGTGGGAAACCTTTCCATGATGGGCTAGCAGATGTAGGGGATTGTAGGTGTACATGCCTATCTATCGGTTAAGGGGGCCTCTTCGGAAAGACTGTGTCTCGGTCATCCATTTCTAATACATTATGTAGTGCGAGAAATCCAACGGAGGAGATCGAGTCTTGTGGGGAAAAGTGCACAAACCTTTGAAGAGTGTATAAACTAATATTTGTTAGCCATGTCCCCAGTTATGGACATCTTGAGTATCTAGTTCTTGGATTATCATCTGGATCTCATCACTCTTCATATAATTTGATTGTGTTTAATGATGATGCTTAATTGGGAGTGAGTTGGGTGAACCTTCTCAATGTTTAACAACTACCATGATAGTTAAATAAAATCTATTCCTTTGTTGTAGGAAAAAATTGGCTTTCCGCAAAACATATTAACCATACAGCCTCCACTAGCCATACATGCATGTAGTGATAGCATTATTCTGGTCATTACTCTCTTGTGTTACATTGCCAGCATATTCCATGTGCTTACCCATTTCGGGCTGCAACGTATCATGTTGCAGACTTTTCAGACGATGAGTAAGGTGCCTTAGGTCATGGTCTCTCACTCAGTGATGCCGTTGGAGTTGATGGACTCACTTTATCTTCCAAGCCTTCCACTGTTAATGTAGTAGATGGCCTTAAGTCTTATTTATTGTAATAAGTTCTCTTTTGAGAGATTCGATGTAATAAGTGTGTGATTGCTACTCTGTTATAAATCCTCAAGTACTGTGCATGTCAGCATTACCGATCCAGGGATGACACTGATGCACAGAGATCGGATTGTTTGAGGTCTGGTCGCTACACTTGATCTATATTTTCGTTGACAATGGGTTCTTTTTCTTTAGAAAAATTCAGAGTAACTCCTACCTTAGATCCATATTGGGTAATTTGGTTGTGGATCTTTTTATCCAAATTCTCAATCAACTCTATAGTGGCAACTTTATTTTCAATAATTTCAAGCCTTTGCATCACATGTTCCAAAGTTAAAATAGGTCCATTAACCAAGAGAGGTGGTGACCCAAAAAATATATCATGGCATTATAAGAATCAAAAGTATGGCTACCCAAGAAATTCCCTCTGGTAATGGTATCAAGAATATATATCTATTCCAAGGGGTGATGCCTACATAAAAATTGCGAAGAAGAACAGAAGTGGATTGCTTCCTAGTGGATCTATTCTGAGCATTGCAAAATTCTATACCAAGCATCTTTTAAATTTTCTCCCTCCCTTTGTTTAAAATTAAGAACATCATGATCGGGAGTACTAACGATGACATAAGGGATATCCATAATAGAAAAACCAACGATCTAACACATGGATACAGATGAAGCAAGCCAAAAGAGACGGACGGAAAAGAGGCGAGCGGAAAAGAGAGCGAATAAAATGGCAAGGGTGAAGTGGGGGAGAGGAAAATGAGAGGCAAATGGCAAATAATGTAATGCGAGCGATAAGATTTTGTGATGGGTACTTGGTATGTTTTGACTTGACTTGTTGCATCCTCCCTGGCAATGGCGCCAGAAATCCTTCTTGCTACCTCTTGAGCATGCGTTGGTTTTCCCTTGAAGAGGAAAGGGTGATCCAGCAAAGTAGCATAAGTATTTTCTGTCAGTTATTGAGAACAAAGGTATCTGTCGGTGCTCTGGGAACAGGGGTCCCCAGACTTGCCTGCCTGCAGCCCATGGTGTGGTGCTGCAAGCGGGCCCGTACGTCCCATCTTCACCAACAAGCACTCAAGACCCTCGCGAGGGGCCAAGCCTCATGAGGCGGATGACACAAGACCTCCTCAGGAGCGGCCTCACCAGGATGGCTCGCGATGGGCGGAGAGATCATGGCCAGGCAAACCTCGCGAGGTTCCGATGATGTGAGCCATGATGATCGAGATCAAGCAGGCGTCAGGCGGGCGCCAGCATGCACAGTGTCCTTGTTTCCTCTTTGGTGCCAAGGGAACAAGCGCAGGCGTGGAGTACCGAGGCGTCAAGAGAAGGTTCCCATATCAGTGCAACGAGACCAAGACCAGCAGGACGGCAAGATGGAGGTCACCATGGAGCCCAAGACGGCATCACCACCAGAGTCTTTGGCTGGCGAAGACTGCTTTTGTCAGGATAAGCTGTACTAGCTGTCCGCTTTTGAATTAGCCGTTGCTGGCTCCCTTCCCGCTGAATATTTGGGGATAGAACTAGGGCCTCTATAAATAGGATTAGCCACCACCACCACCACCACACTGGAGTAGGGTATTACACCACAATGGTGGCCCGAACCAGTATAAATATTGTGTCCTTTCTGTTGCGAGTTTGTCGAGTTAGCCCGTAAGATCTTAGCGAAGCAAGGACGTGGATCGATAGGGGGAGATCTTTGTGCGCACCCCAGTGTTCGAACCATGAGGGTTTTGCCGGAACCCGTGATCCGACATTTGGTGCACCAGGTAGGGGTGCACCGGAGCCTCTCTCCCGCCAGTCGATTCACCGACGCTCTGCAGTTCTGGTGTCTGGCGACTCAAGGACCAACGCCGACCGTTGGGCAGCCTGGCCATCCCGGGCGGCGTAGCCTGCCCAGGAAGACCTCAACCCCGCGCTCCAGGCGGCGCATGCGCCACCTGACGCTGCGGGGCGCGGGTATTGCGGACAGGCGCCGTCCACCCTCACCACATGACAGGTGCGAGCTGCTGCAAGGGCCGCGAGCCATGCTGCGGCGACGGTGCCGCACACCCGGAGGGAGCAGGTAAACATGCGGGCTGCACTCATAGTGGCACAGGAGTTGCTGCGGTGCCGGCTGATGGAGGGCGGCGGGGATGCACTACTGGAACGCGTCGCCGAGCTACTGGACGCCGTGACTTCAGGTGTGCCGCCCTTCTGTTCTCTCCTTACGCCACAAGCTGCGGCCGGGTTGGATGGGAGGCCACGCCGCACCCGCGTGCCTACAGGCGCACCACCAGGCTTCATCGACACCGGCGCAGCCAACGGAGCTACATGCCCGCTCGTGCTCGCACCACCTCTGCTGGGCGCAGGCACGGGCACTGCCACCTACGGTCCGGGCGGGATGCAACCCTACCATCCTCGAGGCGGCACACTAGGTCGGGCGACATGGAGTGTGGGGCACTATGGCGAGATCTTCGAGGAGGTGACCTTGGAGGCCTACGCGCCCTGCATAGTGGACCAGGACTACATGCTGGAGTACGACCCCGGCTCGTCCCTTGAGCCGTGTTGGGAGGAAGAGGCGCTAGAATCCGGTGCCTTTCAGGACCCCTCCGGAAGCCTCACCAACCGTGCCGGCGATAACAGCTACAGGGTACCACTAATTCCTTAGGAGCAGGCTTACGCTAACCATGGTGCACAGGGGGATCAGGTCACAGCAGCAGATGGCGGTCCCGGCTTGTCGGCCTCCCTCCCGCCAGGGGGGCACGCTGGGGACTACAGGAAGGAAGCCGGGACGAAGGCCATCCCCAGCGCCGCGCGGAGCAAGGCGTCCCCCGGAGGTAGGCCCTCTGCCGGGGAGGTGCTCTAGAGCCTACCCCCAGCAGAGGACCCGTGGTCGCCGAGGGCGCTGCTGGCGTCCCCTTTGCCCCTTGGTTTCGTCCTGGTCTTCAGTCGCCCCCAACGGTGGTCGAGGGAGACGCAAGGCGGGGCCCTCGTCTGGCGATATGAAGTAAGGCTCACGCCTGTGAAGATCGCCGCCCGTGACACTCTTATGTAATAACGAGTGGGGTTGTACACGCCCCGAAGTCTCTGGAGTGCCACACTCGGGCCTCAGGGGCTCCCTCTGACGTCCTAGTGGCAGCACCTAGCTCTGCGCTGGTGAGTAGACTCAAGACAAGAAGACTAGACTCAGTGCCGGACGCGGCCATTTGCTTTTGGATCCCTTTTCTATAGCCTTGCCTTCTGGATTTGGATTTGAGTTGAAGTTGAATTTTCATTGATGCGCGCGGGGGGTGCCTTTTCTCGTTCAAGCAATTTCTTGCTGTCTGGTTCTTGCCTTATTTCGGAGTTCGCGCCTGTTGCTCCCCACTCGCAGTCTCCTCGAGAGCGGGGCTGGGCAAGACGGCTAGCGCTTGCTTATCATGCGCCCCCCTCAGGCGTCTCGACGAGATCCTCAGGAGCTTCCAACCTCACGAGACGGTTTGGGCTTGTCCAGGCTAAGGTAAACCGCAACAGCAACTTTGCCCCAGGATACGTGAGTCCACGAGGACTCATATTCAACTCGACCTAACAAGATAAAGGCAGTAGCAAATTTACATGAGGGGCTTCCCCTCCAAAAATGCTCTTACAACTTCAAGGGCTACGCTCGAGCTTCTGTGTGCAGGACAAATAGCTAAGAAGCACGGGATTAGTCAGACATGTCGCTCGCCGCGTCCCCCGGATCGCCCTCAGACGCGTCGCTGGCATCACTGCCACCATTGCTGGCATCACCATCACCTCCACCAGCGCCGCCATCACCGTCGTCGACCACGTCGCCTGCGTTCGCCGCGACCACCACCCCATCGTCATTAGAAGTGAAGGCCTAACTAGCACGTCGACATTGTCTTCCACCCATCGCGATAGGTCGCCTCGGATGGCCTCGGGCACAGGAGCGATGGCGGCATCAAAGTCGAAGTTGGGGTCGGCATTCTGGAGATGGCTGAAGACGCGGGAGAACGCACGCCCGAGAAGGCCGCGGCTCCTCTCTTCAACAAGTTGGCGATCCCTCCCGGAACGGTTCTCCAGGTGCGTCACCACGTCGATGAAGAAGCGGATGCGGCTGGTGTAGTCATTCGCGTGGGGATAAGGAGCATTCTCATCACATATATGGCCCAGGGCAATGTTGGCCTTGTTCCTGAGGTCCTGGAGCATGGGGGCGTGCACGTGCTCCAGCGTCCGCCGCTGAAGCACTTCCTCCCTGTTCTGCCGCGCGACAAACTCGGCATCAGCGACTCGTCACTGAAGAGGTAACCGCTCGGCATGAGCAGAATCCAGTTCGGCCTGCACCGAGACCAGGGCGGCTGCGGTGGCCTCCTCGCGTCGCTCCACCTCGGTCAACCTGGACTAGGGGGCAGCAGTCCTACCAGTGGCCCTGGCTTCCACGAGCTTCAGCTTCAGGTTGTACCTGCTCTTGAGATCCGCGCGAGCCTCGGCCACCCGGCAATCAACCTCCTGGGCCCTGGCCTCGCGCGTGCCGACGGCATCCTCTGCCTAGGCAACTTGACTTTCCCTCTTCTCCAGTCGTTCGAACTCAAGGCTATGCTCGACGGCTTCCAGCGCCAGTGCCTCCTCGCGCTTCCGGATCTCTTCCTCTTTGGCAGGCGTTCCCCTCAACGATGCAAGGGTGGCCCTGCACGCCTCCAGTTGCTGATCCAAGACGGTGCTCTAGGCTTGGAGCTCCCACGCACGCTTCTCCGCGACCTTGCGACGGCGGTCAGCTTCCCGAGCCACTTTCTAGAGCTCGGGAGTAGGCCTCATGGGAGGCTGCCAGGGAAGCCTTGGCCTTCGCATTATCGAGCTCGCGCTCATGGCGCCCGAGGTTGATAGGCACCTTTAGCTTACGCCGCTCCTCCACCAGTCGAGGCCACGAGGCGCGCGTCCACATCCACGAGCTCTTCACCAAGCCGGTTCATCGTGCCCATCGCCTCCAAAAAGAGCTCGTGGCAAACGACGCTCCTTTCTTGGGCCGACTCAGCATGCTGCTGACTTCATCCTCCGCCGCGGGACCGTGGATGGGGCCCGAAGCGGCTAGCCCCCTTTCAGCAGGGGGCTGGCACCCACCCAGTTACAGGCCAGGCCTCGCGAGGAGCCCGAACAAGTGAAGGCCCACTGCTTGAAGAGGAGCCCAAAACCGAAGACATCCAGCCGCCATCCACGACCAGGGGAGGAACCCTTGGCACACTTTCTGTATTCCTAGCAAGGCCACGGAGGAGGGACGGCGAAGGCGCAAGCTCAAGACCATGTCGACGGGCTGGCTTCCCCGGTTGGCTCCACACCATGAGAAGAGTGCGGGCTTGAAGCACGCAAGTCTAGCGGGAGAAGCGAGGTGAGAGAAGGGTGCTTCTTAAGAGATCCTGCAGCCTTGGCGGAAGGGATCCTGAAGAGATATCGTCAGGAAGGGAAGCAGCACGCGGAGAATCACTGAGATAAGGTACTTACTCGTTAACGGCGATGTACTTTCTCCGTTTTAACAACCCGAAGGTGCCGCTGCTTGGGGACTCCTTCCTCTTGCGACCGGCACAGGCGCAGAGGGAGAAGCACTGGAAGGGGCAGCCTCAGGAGCACAAAGCTAAGGGGAGCCATCAGGCTCAGCCTCGCAGTGACCTGCCGAGGTCTCAGGAGCCTCGACCTTGGGAGACGTGGGCTGTGTCGCCTCCTCAACCGCCGCCTCAGGGCAAGAGTCGCGAGTTCCCAAGGACGACGCCTCAGGAGCCCTAGGCGGCATCAGCATCTCGGCACCTTCACCATCGGCCCCAGCGGTGCTCTCCCCCCTGCATCCACACTTGGGGCAAGCTCGACGCCAGCGGCAGGAATAGGAACCACGACGATGGGATTGTCGCGGGGCCCCACAAGGCCGACTGGACGTAGCCCCCACTCATCAAAGGCGGTCATCTACTCTGCGAATGTCGCCTTATTCAAGCAGCGGTATAGAAGGCAACTCTTCCTTTGCATGTCGTCTGGCAACGGTACACCCATCAGGACCTCGAGCATCGTTCGCCGCGCCTCAAGGGGGAGCCTGGACTCCTGAAGTCTCTTGTGGTCCTTGCTGTTGAGCAAGGCCCATATCGGTTGAAAATGGTGTTGAAGCGGAGTGATTCGGCGCCGGATGAACTCCTTCACCACCATAGGCGCAGTCACATCATGGTCCTTGAGCCACTTCAGCCTGAGCCAGACAGGGGCAAGGCGCGAATCGGTGAGCCTTTGATGGCACCAACCGGAGCTGGGAATAGCGGGTGCTGACCGAGAAGAGAGCAGGGGGCTGAGCACTCCAACATCAACAAATACCAACCGTGTCCGAAACCCGCTCGTGGATGGTGGGAGCTCGAAGTCAATCCCCGCGCCGGCCGTCGCCGCCACGGCCTGAAAGCTCACGCATCCTGAGCTCTGTTGGGGATCAATCAGGTGCAGCGCGAAGAAGTGGTGGAGAAGGGCCACTAAAGGGGCAATGCCTACCATGTACTCGCAAACAAAGGTGAAGACGGCGAGATGGGTCATCGATTGAGGATCAAGGTGCAGCATGTGGATCTGATAATGCGCAAGCACAGCATTGAAGAAGGCAGAGAAAGGAGGGACCAGGCCGGCCCAAAGGGTGTCGATGAAGAATGGGACCTTAGTGGCTGCCCGGTCAATGCGAGCACGAGAACCATGCCAAGCCATTGTATTTCCCCACTCATTGAAGCTGGAGGCGAGCATGGGACGCACCTTGCCCACGGCCTCATCGTTGAGCACTAGCGATCAGCCAACTGTGGGCTCGGCGGCCAGAGGCGCACTAGCTGAAGACAGGGGTTTCTTCCCCTTATCTGCTTGTGTAGGCGCCATGGCGATAGAGTGAGCAGAGCTCAGGTCAGATCGGAAAGAGGAGCGGAGTCGGGGGGAAGCAGAGGAATTGGAGGAGTATGGCGCAGGCGATGGAAGAATAACTGTGTAGGTTGCTGTGGCCACATAGCATGGCGGATTCCAAGGCAGCGTGCGGAAGCGGAGACACCCACGTCCAATCAACCGCCATGCGCCGACTGAGGCCACATGCTATTGGGGCCCGCGACACTCCACACTTGCCCCTTGGCTTTGCCTCGAAGCCAAGCCCGAGCGCGCCTTGGGCCCGGTGGCTACTATCGGTGTTCTGGGAACGGGGGTCCCCAGACATGCCTGCCTGCGGCCCACGGCGTGGCGCTGCAAGCGGGCCCGTCCGGCCCATCTTCACCAACAAGCAGTCAAGACCCTTGCAAGGGCCAAGCCTCACGAGGCGGATGACACAAGACCTCCTCAGGAGCAGCCTCACCAAGCTGGCTCGCGAGGGGTGGAGAGATCAAGGCCAGGCAAACCTCGCGAGGTTCCGATGACGTGAGCCATGACGATCGAGATCAGGCGGGCGTCAGGCGGGCGCCAGCGTGCACAGTTTCCTTGTTTCCTCTTTGGTGCCAATGGAACAAGCGCAGGCGCGGAGTACCGAGGCGTCAAGGAAAGGTTCCCATATCAGTGCATCGAGACCAAGACCAGCAGGACGGCAAGATGGAGGTCACCATGGAGCCCAAGACAGCGTCACCACCAAAGCCTTTGGCAGGCGAAGACTGCTTTTGTCAGGATAAGCTGTACTAGCTGTCCCCTTTCGAATTGGCCGTTTATGGCTCCTTTCCTGCTCAATATTTGGGGATAGGACCAGGTCCTCTATAAATAGGATTACCCACCACAGTAGGGAGGGATCCAACTAGTCTGGAACTCATTCAGCTCATCCTCTCACCGACCATGCACAAGAACACCTCGCCTCAGGAGGCTGTTCTTCCCCTTGTAATGTTCATCCTCAACCCAAGAGGCAATCCACCACCACCACACTAGAGTAGGGTATTACACCACAACGGTGACCCGAACCAGTATAAATCTTGTGTCCTTTGTGTTGCGAGTTCATCGAGTTATCCCATAAGATCTTAGCGAAGCAAGGACGTGGATCGGTAGGGGGAGATCTTCATGCGGACCCCAGTCACTACAAAAAAATACACTTCTATGATGATACGTGTTTGACACAGTAGGTCGCGTTTTTTGCCATGCATGTACATCCATGACGATTTTAGGACAGAATCAAGATAGTCATACCTATACTATCGTGGAAGTGTTCCATGACGTTACCAAAATTATCATCACGGAAGTGTCCACTTCTATGACGATAAATCGCGTGTCACAGAAGTGCTTTCGCCAAGGGTGACCGACACGTGGCATCCATCATAATCGAACGCCGTTAAGCTATCGGGTCGGGTTTTGGATCCGATAACCGGTTAACAACCCCGACCAATGGGGATTTTCCATGTGTAAAATCATCATTGGCTGGAGGAAACACGTGTCGGCTAACCTTTGGGACAGATGTCATCCGCTCATTGGACCGAAGGCGCCTATGATACGGCGACACGTGCATGGCCCAACAGAGGCCCATTCCTGTGAAAAGGCTGGCCCGTTTGACTTGGTCAAAAGGTGGCGGGCCGGCCCACGGAAAGCCTATTAACGGCCTGTTCACATATAGCCCATTTACATCCCGCTAACCTAGGGCCCGTTACGCCCTATCTGAATTGGGATAATTATATTTATGCCCCTAGTTGTGTCCCACTCGTCTGTTTTACCCCTAATTCCCAAAAGTAACTGGTTCTGTCCAAGTCACTTTGATCCTCTTATGCTTTTGCCCTTTGACCGTTTGACCGTCAGTTTGAAAACTTCATAACTAATTCATACAAAATCAAAAAATGCAAATAAGATACCAAAATGTTCAGAAAAACATCACCTATATGTCAGTGTCATTTGCATTCATGAAAAAAGTGTTCGAAAGTGCACATCTGAGTTTTAGCTCTTTTGATACCACCATGAATAGTAAACTCTAAAAAAATTCAAAAAAAATATGGTGGCAAAGAACGACAAGTGTTCTAAGTGCGTGCCAAGTTTCATTAGGGAACGACATTCGTGGAAGTCGTGGCAAAAAAATAATCTATTTTGGAGTGCTGATTGTTTTTTTGCCGTGGCACCCACGAATGTTATTCCCTGATGAAACTTGGCAGACACTTAAAACATTTGTCATTCTTTGCCACCAAATTATTTTTGAACTTTCTTATAGATTTTACTATTCATGGTGGTAGCATAAGAGCTAAAACTCGGATGGGCACTTTCCAACACTTTTTTCATGGATGCGAATGACACTGATATGTAGGTGATTTTTTTCTGAACATTTTGGTATCTTATTTGCATTTTTCTGATTTAGTATGAATTAGTTATGAAGTTTTCAAACTGACGGTCAAACGGTCAAAGGGCAAAAGTATAAGAGCAGCAACGTGATTTGGATAGAACCGGTGACTTTTGGGAATTAGGGGTAAAACAGATGAGTGGGACACAACTAGGGGTATAAATCTAATTATCCCATCCGAATTAGGACCAATAGCGTCATCTGGGCCGTCCAATATGATTCAGCCCGTTTTAACTTCCGGCCCATGTGTGGCCCATGACTTCTTTCGGCCCATATGAGGACCTTTGTAACTCTTGGCCCATTAACGGCCCGTGGTGAAACTGGCCCGTAATGAACAGTGTACCACTTTATACCCATTAACGGCCCATTATTCCATTGTGCCGTTTCCAGCCCAAGTTATCTTTCGGCCTTCTCAGGGCCCATTGATTCTTGGGCTCATTTGCAGCATTCAGTTACATATGGCCCGTTACTGTCATTTTCTGCTTGTGGGCCAAATTCAGCCCGTCATTACAGTCGGCCCGTTTGCGGACCGTTAATAGGTTGGGCCGTTTTCATGTCAAAAAACCCCGTTTGGGCTGTTTTCATAGAGTTATCAAATACGGCCTATAATGGCCCGTTATGGTCCATGAATAGTACGACCCATGATTGGCGAAATGATGATGCGCCCCGTAGAAGGCCCGTGGGTCCTACGACCCGTATGAGGCCCATGGATAGTACGGCCAGTAGAAGGCCCATGGACCCTATGGCCTGTAGAAGGCCCATGGACCCTAAGGCCCATATAGAAGGCCGATGGATCCTATGGCCGGACGAAGGCCCATGGATCATACGGCATGTAGGAGGCCCATGGTTACAACAGTCTGTGTGTTCCCATGATTATTTTGGCCTAGTTACCAAAAATAGGCTATTGTGGCCACTAAAAAAAACAAAAAAAGAACCGCAGTGATTACAAGCAAATAACTAAACAAGACAATAATGAAATAAATAAGTAAGCAATTAACGCTAGCCTATTACCGCTATTACACATATTACATCCATTGGGCATCAAAGTTCGCCACCAATGCAAATATAGGGAACAAAGCAGCACATTACATACACTGGCCGTCAAAATTGGCCAGCAGTGCAAATAAACGCGGCAGCAAAACAAGAGCATAACAGAAACAACTTCGGAAGAGCTCAAGAAATGTTATCCTGGGTATCCACCATGCTGGCAATAATCTTAGCAAGCTGATTAGCTTTGTCCTGTTTGGCGCTAAAATCCTCCAACGCTTGCTGTTGCACCAGAAAGTATGCATCTGAATGCTCCAGGGACTTCCGCAGTCCTTCCGCTTCTTGTCGCAGCACAGCTGATCGATGTCTTTCAGCTTGTAGTTGAGACTCAAGAAACCGAACTGATTCAGACAGTGAGTTTGAATAGCTTGTGCAAGCGGAAGTGGCCAGTAACTCAAACACTAAACCAAGACAGGACTTTGGGGTTGTCTTGTTGTCTTCAAGATAGTCTTCCTTAGCTGTTTTATCAGCTTTGTTGGAGACCAACAAGGATGTGTCACTATCTTGAACCTTATCTGCATTACTTCCTTTACCATTGCTTAATAAGGCACTCTTCCCCAATATTCTGTTAGCATTCTAAAAGAAGAAACAAGCAGACACATAACAAGTTTAGCATCTACTAGTATATGAAACTCATTTTGGTGAACTAGTTCATTAGTAAGGTGGACAGGATTAAACTACCAAGTCTTCTATTGCCAAGTACTAGTACATAATAAAAGCATCAAACAAACATATATCTATGTCCTATGGTCACTGCATTGTCTTGCCAAATCAAAATAGAGACACGGTTCAAATCATATCAGTTCAAGATAAAACAACAGTGAAAGAATACAAAGCGTGGGAGACTTCACGGCACAACAAGATTTCAGATGGGTACCACGGGTCTACATGTACAACAACACTATTGGCTCTATTGTGATGCTATTAATGTGCATGATATGAAAGTCAACTGTATACACAATTGAAATTGAAATCAACAGAGTTATTGATAATAGCAAACCCGTTAAAGAAACATGCGTGAACATACCTGCTGTGCCATTGGAGTTTCAATTGGATCCTTCAATTTAAAAATAAGTTTGTATGAGTAAATACGGTGATACAGGAGCAAATCAATCATAGTTAAAAAAGGCGCGCCTAAGCGAGCGCTTAAGCGCGCCTAGGCTCCAGGCGTTGGCAAAACGCATTGCGCATAACTACGCATAATCTATGCATAACTATGCATAAGCATGCGCTTTGGTCAGTAAAGCGCAACGCGGAGGCAAAATGCACAATTAACGCCTAGCGCTTTTTTGAACTATGATAGCAATGGAATCTTAAATTAGAACAATTGTTCTTCAGGTTTAGGCACTTGTTCTACATGAACAGAGTACAGTAAGACACAAGAATATAAGACTTAAAAATAGAAAATGAGCTCATAGACCTTACCACATTCTTGGTTCGGGACCAGTACAGAACAAGGCGTTCCCAGTCATCGTCCAGTAAATGTGTCTCAGGAGAACGTAAGGGAATTTGATGAGTTTTTTTTTCCGGTGAAGTACGTTTTCTTCAGGTAATTCCGATACTGCCACCAAGCATTCTTGAAGATACCAGAGGTATTAGCATAGGTTACCTCATCCTGAGTTTCCAAATAGGTCCTTCTCTATAGAGAAAAATGGGAAAATTTGCTGTATTATAACCATCATGGAGGTATGGTGTATGGGAGGAAGCAAAGTAATTTCCATGAATAACATTACTTACACATAACTCCTGGACAAACACCTGCAACTGGCATTTTCCTTCATCTTTAGTATAATATTTCCAAGATGGTAAGATACGCACATACGATTTAACAACATCAAATGCGATAGATGCTAAACTACGACTAGCTGGTTGTGCTTCCTCCACAGGAATAGGCGTACTAACTGGTGGAGTTGGGGTTCACTGTGATAGTACTGGCCCTTTGGGCACTGGAGCTTCCTTACTAACTGCTCTTGTTTGGGAGCTCTATGGTGGAGATGGTGCTATGCCAACAGGAACTGGGTTACTATCGGCTGGGGTTGGGGTTAGATTGGGTGAAGCTGGTTCTCTGTCCATCGCAGTAGGGGTACAATCTGCGATAGTTTGGGTTATGTGTTGTAGGGCTGGTTCTTGTGCATGTACAACCGGGGTGCTATCTCCACCAAGAGGTAGCACTGTTTTATGACCATGTTTTTAGTCCGCTAGGTACTGGCATCACCCGCTCCAATTCAAATGGCTGATAAATAGGAAACATAGTTGAATGTACCGACATTATATGAGAGCTAGATGAAATAGATAGTGTGGAAAAAAGAGGGCATGCAATAGTTGACATGTATATTGTTTAACTAAAACGGATAGCATGACATAATTTCACATATATGATGTCTATCTAAACTAGATAGCATAGCATAACATAATTCAAAGATATGATGAATAACTAAATAGGATCGCATGACATAATTCACCTACGTGTTATCTAAGTAATCAGGATCACATCATTTAATTCACATATGTGATTATATGCTAAACAGAGGGCATTCGATATGATGTCTCAACTAAGAACATGGTGTTGAATATTGTGTATATGATGTCTAAACTATGCAATGCAAGACACCGTATGCATGATATGAGCAGAATAACCGTGCCAAGTTAGAGCATACACCTCAGTAGGTGTATAGGACTGGTCATCTGTCTCTGAATCCATCTCTGAGGAGCTATCGGGACCCAACAAGAGATCTGCTTCGACAGGTAGCACTGTCTGCTCTGAAGGCCTTGTTTTCACTCCAGATTTTTCCATCTCCCACCCAAATGGCTGATTCACAGGAAGAGTAGTTTAATGTACAAACATTGTCGACAAATGGAAATGTAATGAAGAAAAGGATTGGCAAGATATCATTCAAATATATGATGCCTGGTTAAACAGGATGGTATTGCACATTTCACATATATTATGGCTGGCTAAAAGACATGAGACTGCATAATTCCCATATATGATATAGAAACTAAATAGGTGGCATTACAGAACATGTCTAAACTAAGAAGATGACATGTATGATGTCAAAAGTAGGCACTGCAAGGCAACATATGCATGATATGACTAACATCATCATGCCAAGGTAGGGCAAACACCTTGGGAGGTAAATAGGAGTGGTCAGCGGCGTCTGAATCCGCCTGAGAACACATATCTTCCTCTCGATTAAAATCTGGAGAGGGGTGGGGAGGGTTTGCCATTGAACCCACCATGGAGCGATGTCTGCATGACATTGTATTGCCACGCAAAACTCTTCTCTTTTTCTCTACATGTTCAGCATGACTGTGTACAATATCTGACATGCATACGAAAAAAATATGGTGAGATTATGTAAGGAGAGCATGCAGAAATTCAGAGTGATGGTAACAACTAGTGGATCAATGTTTTTCCGTTGAACCAAAATAGCCCTAATGGATCGACGTGAATGTATAGTAATAAGTGATGCAAAAAGTGTACAACCTCTTTGCCGTAGTCGTGTCGACCTCAGCATCAAGGGCACTGCTCTGTTGTGATGGATCGAGGCAGAGATGACTGTCGGAGGTGTGGAGGAAGATCTGAGGAATCTGTAGACAGCGTCCAGGGCACTGCTCTCTTGTGATGGATCGTTCTGTCATTGGAGCAGCTCCGGTGAGCCGTAAGACGTCAAGGCTGAAGCAGCACAAGACAAACATCATCAATCTCAAGTGGGATTCTAATAGCATCTCCAATAGATGATGTAAAATGGATGTAAAATTAACATCACCAAAAACCACCTGACTACAACAGATGAGGTAAAAACTGTTCACTCTGAACTTAACTATCAAAACTGAAATTTACTGTGGAATCCGAATGCTACTATCAAAATTGAACACAATGGTAGCAGAGAGGCACTTGACATGTAGTTTAGGGAGGGCCTGCAGTTCATCTTCAACCTGCACCCCCCTGAGCCGCCATCCACCACCGGCCGAAACTCCGGCCCCAGCGCCGCCTCGCCCCGACCAGCCCTCTAGGCCTCCCGCCCCCACCCTGAACCCTAAGATAGATAGTGGGGTACCTCTCCGGCGAGCCCCCGTCCCCGCTGCCGGTGGTTCTTCCTTAACTCCGGCGAGCCCCCCAACCCCTGAAAATCGACTGACCCAAAAGTCGATTCAGTCGACTGAAGTGTGGCTTAATTGGAGCAGAGCAACAGTAGCAGCTGGGCGAGCAAGCAATCGAGCGAGAGCTGGAGCAGCAGACCCGGCTGGTATGGACACTGCCGACGAAGGGGCCTCGCACTGGGGGAGAGCCACCATGGAGATGTCGCCCGCGGCGCCGGCTTCAAGGTAGCCGCTCCATGGGGGTGCGGGATGGAGCACTGTCGGTGCCGGGAGGTCAAGTTGAGGAGAAGGTGCGATGCGATGAGTGTACAACCTCTTTGGCGGCGCCGAGTAGGCCTCGGCTTCGTCCGAGGAGTCAGTGAGGATGCTGCAGTTCCGGTGGAGCAGGTTAAGGCGGCGCAGTGGGGATGGAGCAGCCACGATAGACGAGGCGATCATCGGAGCAGCTCCTTGGAGGTGGAGGACAGGGCGGCTGAACCGGTGGAACAACGAGATGGACGACGGATCCTCATCCGGGGAGGTGGAAGAGGGACGTCGAGCTATTGCGGTTGACGACGTCGTCGGGGAAGAGGCTTCGGCTGGGCAGCGGTGACATGGCGGACGGAGGAGGGTGGGGTTTCGCGGTTGGAGAGGAGAGGTTATGGCGGCCTGGGATTTCGAATGGCAAAAAGGGGGCGATGGGAGGGGGTGAAGCATGACTTAGGGACGTGCTTGTCCAAAATGTAGGGTATGTTACAAAAGTACCCCCCACCGATTTCAACTAGCGGCCCTTTCGGCTCAGGGTTAGAAGGGCGATTTCGAGTGTCGGGATTTGGCAGCTGGAGGGAGTTTTCGCGCGCGTTGTAATTTCGGGATAGCAAGGCGCGGGTTGTGAAGGCGCCAGTTTTGGGAGCATGATGTCTGAATTTTCGGGATATAACAAGACGCGGGTTGAGTTTTAGGGACAAGCCTAACGTGTAGTAATATTGTACTTGTACGTACCAAATCAATTCGTACTTCCCTCAACCAAAAATAAAACGAAAAAATAAAACTATTCTCACCACAAAAAGAGAGAGTCTTGCCCCGTTTTACTATACAAATGCTATTCGAAGCTACTCCCTCCTTCAATCTATGTAGGGCCTAGTGTGTTTTTCGATGCTAACTTTGACCAAATATTAGAGCAATGATATATGACATGCAACTTACACAAAGCACACCATTAAATTCGTCTGTGAAAGGTTCTTTCAATGATATAATTTTCACATTGTGCATGTCATGTACTATTAATCTTGTCAATAGTCAAAGGCGGTCATAAAAATCTCATTACACCCTATATAGATGGAAGGAGGGAGTATGAATCCATGTTATGTCTGATTAAATTTTTTCGCTTGCTGTATAATGCTTGTAACCTACTCATACCAACATTTGAGTGCATTCCAAATGTCTATACTACCGCTGCAATTCGAACTAAATTTGAATTCGTTTCTCTATTTCAATAAGAATCTAAAATCATGATTGTTGCCAACTTCAACCATCATAGTTTCCTTGCTATCAGCCAGATATAAATCGGACGGCCTATAATGCAGGATAGCAGGCACACCATCATCAACAACTCCGTTTTTATAAGAGTAGAGATAAAATATATTAAATGTAGTCTAACATGTTCATAACCACACCATGTGTACCACCGTTATATATATTCACACATGCGTCAGTTTGAAACACTATGATAAATTCTTCAAATATCCGAATTCGCTTTTTATAATGAAGTATAGATGATCTCTATTCATCTTTTACACCCACACAACCCTCTTATCTTTGTAGATAGCGCTAACTTTCTCTTGTGCATGCTCACGCCCGCATCCCTCTCAACCTCCCTCAGCATTCTCTAGCTCCATCACGCATTTTCGTCTTTTCACTTTAGGTCGCTCACCCATGGTGTGTGTAGGCCCCCCCAGATCCTTCTTTACGGCACACATCGATCGATACGCCTCTCTAGCCAGGTGTGCCTAGCACATACACAAGCTTCCCCTCTTCTCTTTTCACCGTCCATGCCTCACTCCCACCACTCTTTTCATCATTCTCGTACTTGCACACTCCTCCCCCTCGATATATTATGCCTCTCGTACCACCTCCTACATGCATCCCTCTCTCTCTATCCTTCTCCTCGTGCCTCAGTTGCTTCTAACACACACATGCATGTATACCGATCGATCTCCCAACATATACCTGGATCGACTTTAACTACCCCCCCATCGATCGACGTACCTCACAAGTTATGTCTCTCCTTTCTCTAAAAAAGGCGATTGATCTTCCTATGTAGTTATGTCTGCTTACCAAAGCCACATCGTCCCCCCTCATCATTCGTGCATGCCTCCTGACCCGTCTCTCACACGCACGTGCACAGACAACAAGCAGCCATCTCCTCTCTTATTGATATTGCGGGCGTGCCCTACGTTTGTCTACCAAGCCTATCCCACCATTTGTTAGAAGCAACTCCACTACCACCCCCTCCAACACTCTAGCTCTGTCTCTCTCCCAACCATATTCCTCTCCTGCATATATGCATGGATGCCAATCGATCTCCCTTAATACATGAGGCAGATCGATCTCCTTAATACATGAGGTAGGCCTCTCTTCTCCTCCACACATATACCAGCCATTGTACCTCTATAGTTAATTGGGCCTCCCTCTTCCCCCACCATACACCGATAGTCGAGCGTTGAAGGTAGGTATCCATGCCACAGAGACAAACTGCACATGTCCCATCTCACGTTCCAGTAGGCCAACCACTCTATATCTTTGACGTGGGCACACACAAATTCGATGGCACTCTTTATCAATCGTGCGCGCACACACACACAGATCATCCCTCTCTTCGATTCTATGGACACCTCAAGATGCATTTGTATGAGTAGTTTATCTTGTGAGAGAAAAGGTTGAACGAGGGAAGGCCTTATTTGCGAACGTGGAGAGACGTGTGGGTATATTTTTGCAAAATTGCCATAGTTTCTTTCCTATCCGTTAGATATAAATCCGACGGCCTATATTGCAGGATGGCACAACACCATCATCACCAACTCTGTTTTCTACTCCCTCCGTCCGAAAATACTTGTCATCAAAATGGATAAGCAGAGATGTATCTAAAACTAAAATACGTCTAGATACATTTCCTTTTATCCATTTTGATGACAAGTATTTCCGGTCGGGAGGAGTATTTGTCTTTTAGAGATTTCAACAAGTGACTATGACCGGACCTTACCACCATACTAAAAAAAGTAGTCCATAATTTTGATGTTACCCTCTTTTCTTGGCGGTGCAGTGTCATCTGGATACCTCATCATAAATAAATAAAGTACCACATGATACTAATATATGATACATGGCGCAGGAGTACTAAATATTATTAATACAGTTTTGCTAGAACTCATCTAGATGAGATATAATTTGGTCTCATTCATCTTTTATAGCCATTGGATGTGATGCTATATAAGATGCGTGTGTGCTGACGTGGGTTGATTTGTTCTTGTGCAATGAACGGACCACTGCGTGTCATGTTTGATAGTCTCAAGTCATTAAAGCATACAAGCCCAACATCTCTTCTTGGTTGATTCCTCTATTTATGTCAAAAAATAAGAAACAACGTGAGAGTTAATGCACCACGCCTATGTGTTTACTATTTGGTTTTCGTAAGATGACTTAATACTCACCTAGATGGAGGGAGTATTCAATTTGACAGCGGGCGGCGCAGTTCCCGATACGGCTTTAATGCAGACGAGGGAGGGAGTAGCGGTTCCCGATATGTTGAACGGCCAATGTATCCTCCTTAAATTAATGCATGAGGGAAGTAATGGGAGGAGGTCCGGGAAAAGAGGCTGCACGATGTGAATGCAACGCAATTTGCCCTCATTGCCCTCATATAAAGGCGCCTCTCCATTCCAATGCATCTACCACATCGTACGCACCTAAGCATTTGCCTAAGCACCTACACTAAGCGCAAAAGAGCTCACTCCAGACCCATGGCGGCGATGCGCGTGAGCGGCCAGCGGCTGCGCCAGATGGTCCACGACGCTGGCCTGTGGCATGGCGCCGAGGATCGTCTCCAGACGGTGTTGGAGACCGGCTGGTGGATGGCGGCCGTCGACGCCAACTGCGACTCTCAGTTGGACCAGATGATCGTTGCCACTAGCAACAAGTTCACCATTCTCAAGAAGCTCACGGATGACATCGCCGTACTCCTCCAACCCGTGCGCCTGGGCTTCTCATTGCCTGCCACCCTAATCGGCCTCCATGGCCAGAACCTCTTTCAAGCACTGGTGGCCCTGCGACTGCCCGCCGACGCCACGAAGAATGTCCACCTGGAGGTCGCGCTCACCGCGAGGCGCCTCGCCCTGCAAGAATTCGTCGACCTACACATTCACGTGTACGAGGAAATCATGTACATAGGTATCTACAAGGCCAGTGAGGACGCTACGACGTTGGCCTTCCTCAACCGGCTGGAAGCCTTGGATGCCTTTGCTGAGAAGCACCTCGACCTGGCCACAAAAGCCGCCGCTCCTTAGCCGCCGGTCGGTGGCCCGGCGCACTAAGTTGAGGAGGAGGAGGAGGTCGTACGTTCATGGATCCATCTTTCTTCTTGCCTTCTGTAACCATCACTGCGATCGCATCATCGTTGCCTTAATTCTTATTGTGCTGTTGCATTCTCGTTCCATTCAGTACCGACATGTGCGATCCCTTTGCTTAATTATATGCATCATTGTAACTAGTACTTCATCCGTCAATTTATAAGTTGTGCTTACCTTTTCCATCAACTTCGTGCAACGCACGGGCATCTTGCTGGAAACACTAGAATATGTCTATATAATCCGTATGTGATAGTCCATTTGAAATCTCAAAAAAGACAAATATTTAGGTACGGAGGGTGTAATATATTAGGAGTATATCAAAACAATAGTGATTTCTTTCAAGTTTGTGAACAAATACTACTATTCTACTACATTGGATCCGTCGCAACGCATGGGCACATTGCTGGTGAAAGGAAAAGGCCTACGGCGTTCACTTCGCACCCCCACACGCCTGGGAATCGGGAGTACAGCACGGCCCGTCCGGCACGACACATAGCTTAGGGAAGGCGTGTTGCCTAGCATTTTCACTTTCATGTGGGGTCGCCGTTGAGCAAACCGACACCCCGCCCGCCGCCGGGTTGGAAAACAGAAACGAGGGGAAGATCTAGCTGTAGCACGGAAGCCAAGAAATTTGGTGTCAGATGGGGCTCATTGATAGAGTAGGAGCATTCCATACCAGTACTACTCCTACTAGTACCAATTTTGTACTCCTAATACTATATTACTAGTACTACCACTATACAACTAGTAGGTACCTGCACGACAGAACATCGTAGGAACAAAAAATAGGAAGATCTTGTTTTGGGTGATTTATCTTTTCTTCAATCAACGTAGTATGAATAATATGATGTGGGGGGCACCCATGAAGCTTATGTGGCTTGGTTGCATGGCTACGGAAGGTTAGAGAAAAATAAATAGATAATGTGTTTAGGGTGCACTCCGCTAAGTAGATATACTTTGGATCCATTGCAACGGACCGACACATCTATATCTATACCCCCCATATAGTGTGTGAAAAACTTTGAAAGTTGGTCGTTGGATGAAGCCAATTCGACGGTACAAAGATGGCAAATCCGAGCACTACTGGCCGTTGGATATCATCCACCAGATTCTGCCACATGTATAATCTAGAAGACTCCATGGTTGAACTTAATTCATGACTAACTTTGCCACAACTAAGCTTAGGAAAATTTATTAGTTCTACAAAATGAGAGCCACCAGTTGGCAAGCCTAAGGGAATCTTGCCACATTTTTTGTGTGTATGTCATGTGGGGCCTTAGTGTGGCTTGCCTAAGGTGTGGCTTGAACCAAACACTCACCTAAGTTAATCAATCTTGCCTAACCTTACATTCCACCAGATTTTGTCACATGTTAGAATCCAGAAAGCTCCACATGTAGAAGCATAATGCACAAACCACCAGAATCTCATGCGTGCAATGCACGTGTACCTTACTAGTACTAGTTGGTAGTAGTGAGAAACAAATTCCAGTTTTGGCATGAGCTCGTACTGTGGGAGAACCACAAGGCCTGCCGCGGGAGTTACATTTCCCTCTCGGGGCCCACGGGACCGAACTTCAGTGGCTTAGTGCCCGGCCTATGAGTCAATGACATGCGGGCCTTAAATGCGGCTGGCCCACATGTCATTCTCATGGTGGTGGCATGGTTCGCGACTCACTCGTTCGAGATGAACCGGCCGGTGGTGGCATGGACGTGGCGAGGGTGCCACAGCTGGGAGTCGGGGCTTTACGAGGCGTAGATGGCCACACCGATGGGTACTACATGTAGTACATAAGTACTCCAGCTGAGGATTGATGCCCGGGACGAAATTTGTCACGGCCGCTGGATGAAAATTCGATGGTGCGGGAGTACGGATCGGAGCACAGCAGCGGAGCAGGCAAACCGCGTCCAATTGGGTGTGTTTGTGGTAGAAAGTTGACGGTCGCCGCAGTTCAGCTGGCCCGCATGTCATGCACACAAAGGCAGAGGAGTGGTGGGGCCGAGAGGGATGAGGAGTACGTCAGGGGGATGAGGATTCCCTGACGCGAACAATCCTACCATTCTATCACTGACATGTGGGACCCATAAGCGTGGGTCCCACCTGTCAGCTAAGGAAAGGCAGGGAAAGGCAGTGATAGGATTAGATGGCTAGTCTAACTGAAGTAGTAGATGATTATTTAAAGAGGTTTGGAGAATTAGGATTAGATGGCTAGTCTAACTGAAGTAGTAGATGATTAGTTAAAGAGGTTAAAGCAATGTGAACGCAGTGGGGTTTGGATGCAAATGAAGACGAAGGGGGGGTGAAGAAGCCGAGGAGAATCGGTTCCCGATGGAGAAGTAAATGGGAGAAGTGGCATGGAGGCAGTTGATTAGACGGCTAGGTAGACTAAACGAAAAGGCTATGTGGGTAGACTGATGAGTCGTACCTGTTCGTGTACGTGCCCATCCTTCTTGATAGGTGGTACCTATGCAAACAGATAAAAAATGTCTCGTAGTTTTTTTAGCGCGTGAGTGGGAGACACAACATTCTCTGGTTAAGGAATACTCCCTCTGTTTAGGTGAGTATAAGTCACCTTATGAAAATCAGGTTTTCCCAAAACCTTTACGCATGGAGAATTAACTTCCTGCTCGATCCCCTCCCAGCCTCGTTAGCCAGCGTTCTCTTCCTCTGCTGTCGCGTTCTACCTTTCCATTTTTCCTCTTCACAAGTGTGGAACGATCTGGATGCCGTCCTTGATGCACCAGAACGACCACTGCACGCATCGTGGCAGAGCATTGATTGGGCATGCACGAGAATTTGGTTCTGCTCGCAATATGGATGATACCTGAACGATGAAGTGAAGAGGCATGCTAGCACGGGAGACCTATTTCCGCTATACAATACTGGAGTACTCATGTTCCTACTACTACTACTACTAGTAGTAGTAGTAGTAGTAGTAGTAGTAGTAGTAGTAGTAGTAGTAGTAGTAGTAGTAGTAGTAGTAGTACAACTGTGGTACACTTGATGGTCAAAATACTATTCATCTGGTCCTCACAGTGAAGTGACAACACCTTGCGCCTGACACTAGTCCAGGCGGCCTATTCGGGTAACCAAAGTCAGCCTCACCCTGTGCACTGTGCAGTCTGTCACCGCCGCTGTACAGCACATTGGCGCCTCGCCTCGTCTCCCTCTCCGCTCCCATAGCACCACTCCATATCCATCTCCTTCTTCGTCTCTGTATCCATCTCACTGTGCCCCCGTGTATCGTCGCCTCACTCACCTCCCCCAGTACCACTATTCCCTCGCTAGTCGCTCCAGCACCGACATCCTTCTCCCCCGTAAATCAAGCCGCCTTCCAAACTCCACCATGGCCGAACGTGAACCGCACAACATCCATTTGAGACGCGATTGGAGAAATCTCCCCAGTGACATCCTCGACCTCTGTTGTTCGTGTATGGATATGTTGAGCGCCCTGCGGCTAGCTGCATGGTCGAGGGACATGCACACGGCCATCGTCGAAGCGAGGCCTAAGCTTTTCAAGACACCCAGCTTGCTGCTATCTGGTCTTGCGAGATTGGCTCACCATGATACGGAGGCGTGCATGATGCCCCTCGACTTCAATCCGATCTCCATTAGCGAAACTTCTTTGCAGGTATGTAGTGGGTCGCCGTACATCATTTCCCTCGACATCGATCCAATCACCATTGCTAGAAACTTCTTGGCAGGTATGTACGGGGTCGGCATGAACTCCCACTGGATGGCTACTGAGGGAGTCCTGGATTAGGGGGTCTCCGGACAGCCAGACTATCTCCGTTGGCCGGACTGCTAGACTATGAAGATACAAGACTGAAGACTTCGTCTCGTGTCTGGATGGGACTCTACTTGGCGTGGAAGGCAAGCTAGGCAGTACGGATATGGATATCTCCTCCTTTGTAACTGACCTTGTGTAACCCTGACCCTCTCCGGTGCCTATATACACCGAGGGGTTTTAGTCCGTAGGACAACAACCATAACATACAATCATACCATAGGCTAGCTACTAGGGTTTAGCCTCTCTGATCTCGTGGTAGATCTACTCTTGTACTACCCATATCATTAATATTAAGAAAGCAGGACGTAGGGTTTTACCTCCATCAAGAGGGCCCGAACCTGGGTAAAACATCGTGTCCCCTGCCTCCTATTACCATCCGGCCTAGACGCACAGTTCGGGACCCCCTACCCGAGATCCGTCGGTTTTGACACCGACATTGGTGCTTTCATTGAGAGTTCCTCTGTGTCGTCGCCGTTAGGCTTGATCGCTCCTACTATCATCGATAGCGATGTGGTCCAGGGTGAGACTTTTCTCCCCGGACAGATCTTCGTATTCGGCGGCTTTGCACTGCGGGCTAATTCGCTTGGCCATCTGGAGCAGATTGAAAGCTATGCCCCTGGCCATTAGGTCAGATTTGGAAGTTTGAACTACACGGCCGACATCCGCGGAGACTTGATCTTCGACGAATTCGAAACACAGCCGGGCGCACCGCACTGTCATGATGGGTATGACCTAGCTCTGCCGCCGAACAGTACCCCAGAGGCCGCGCCCGCATCAGCTCTGACCCTTAGCTCAGAGCCAACTGCGCCAATCCAGGGGCTGCAGTCTCGACGGCGATCGAGCCAAACACCAGCATAATCCTCTACACAGCCCGTGACTCCAAGGGGCCGGACTCTTTTCCGGACTCCGAACCATCCGCGCCCCTGCCAATCGAATCCGATTGGGCGCTGATCATGGAATTCACCGCCACGGATATCTTTCAACACTCGCCCTTCGGCGACATTCTGAATTCACTATGGTCTCTCTCTTTGTCAGGAGAGCCCTGGCCGGATTATGGCCAACGGGATTGGGATGCGGACGACGAAGAAATTCAACGCCCACCCACCACCCACTTCGTAGCCACTGTCGATGATTTAACCGACATGCTCGGCTTCAACTCCGAAGACATCGACGGTATGGACAACGATGTAGGAGACGAACATGAACCAGCACCTATAGGGCACTGGAAAGCCACCTCATCATATGACATATACATGGTGGATACACCCAACGAAGGCAATGGCGACGGGATAGCGGAGGATGACCCCTCCAAGAAGCAACCCAAGCGCCAATGTCAGCAACGCAGCTCTAAGTCCCGCCAAAGCAAAAGTGGTCATACCGGCACAGGAGATAATAACACTTCGGATAGTGCCGAAGACAACAACAATTGCCTCCAGCAAGATTTAGAGCAGGAGGATTAAGGAGCCAGCTCTCCTGAGAGAGTGGCAGACGGAGAGGAGGAGGATGTTCACATGCCCCCCTCCGAAGATGAGGCAAGCATCGGCGATGATGAATTCGCCGTACTAGAGGATCCCGTCGAACAAGAGCGCTTCAAGCGCCGGCTTATGGCCACGGCAAATAGCCTGAAGGAAAAGCAGCAGCAGCTTCAAGCTGATCAAGATCGGCCAGCTGACAAATGGACTGAAGTCCTCACGGCCGAGGAATATAAACTCGAGCGTCCCTCCAAGAGTTACCCAAGGCGCAGGTTACTACCCCGACTGGAGGAAGAAGCGTATGATATGGCTGATCGGCCACCTCGTGGACGCGATAGAGAGGCATTCCAACCAAAAGGTCAGCCTCCACCCCAACGCCATTCAAATAAAAAGGCATGGGGAGATACACCAGACCTGCGAGACATATTGGAGGACAAGGCAAAGCATTCAAGATCTATCTACGAATCACGAGGGCGCACCACTCTGCGAGATGACAAACGTCACGCCGGATATAGTAAAAGCAAATCCGGCCGGGCCGAACACAGCGGGCAAGACCCATTCGAGCTGCGTCGCGATATAGCCCAATACAGAGGCGCCGCACACCCCTTATGCTTCACAGACGAAGTAATGGAACATCAATTCCCAGAAGCTTTCAAACCTGTAAATATTGAACCATACGACGGCACAATAGATCCCGCGGTATGGATTGAGGATTTCCTCCTCCACATCCACATGGCCCGCGGTGATGACTTACACGCCATCAAATACCTCCCACTAAAGCTCAAAGGACCAGCACGTCATTGGCTTAACAGCTTGCCAGCAGACTCCATTAGCTGCTGGGAAGATCTGGAAGCCACATTCCTCGACAACTTTCAGGGCACTTATGTGCGACCACCAGACGCCGATGATTTAAGCCACATAATTCAGCAGCCAGAAGAGTTGGCCAGGCAATGCTGGACTCGGTTCCTTACAAAAAAAAGCAAATCGTCGACTGTCCGGATGCGGAGGCCTTAGCGGCTTTCAAGCACAACATCCGAGACGAGTGGCTAGCCCGGCACCTTGGTCAGGAAAAGCCAAATCTATGGCAGCTCTCACGACGCTCATGACCCGCTTTTGTGCGGGAGAAGACAGCTGGCTGGCTCGTAGTAATAACATATCAAAGAACCATGGTACGTTAGATACCAAGGACGGCAATAGCAGGTCATGTCGCAACAAGCATAAGCGCCGCATTAACAGCAAAAATACTGAGGATATGGAAGTCAATGTTGGATTCAAAGGATCTAAACCGGTCAGCGGAAAAAGCCATTCAAACAAAGTACGCCGGGTCTGTCCAGCTTGGACCGTATACTCGATCACTCGTGTCAAATACACGGCACCCCAGACAAGCCATCCAATCACACCAACAGGGATTGTTGGGTGTTCAAGCAGGCCGGCAAGTTAATTGCCGAAAACAAGGACAAGGGGCCGCATAGCGATGACGAGGAGTAGCCCCGGCAGCCGCACACTGGAGGACAGAAGATGTTTCCCCCATAAGTGCGGACGGTGAACATGATATACGCAACCCACATCCCCAAGAGGGAGCGGAAGCATGCGCTCAGGGACGTATATGCGTTGGAGCCAGTCGCCCCAAAGTTCAACCCTTGGTCCTCCTGTCCGATCACCTTCGATCGCAGGGTCCACCCCACTAGTATCCGTCATGGCGGATTCGCCGCACTGGTCCTAGACCAAATCATCGATGGATTTCACCTCACTCGAGTCCTTATGGACGGCGGCAGCAGCCTGAACCTGCTTTATCAAGACACAGTGCACAAAATGGGTATAGACCCCTCAAGAATCAAACCCACAAAAATGACCTTTAAGGGCGTCATTCCAGGCGTAGAGGCCCATTGCACAAGCTCAATTACACTGGAAGTGGTCTTCGGATCCCCGGATAACTTCCAAAGCGAAGAGTTAATCTTCGATATAGTCCCGTTCCGCAGTGGTTATCACGCGCTGCACGGGCGAACCGCATTTGCTAGATTCAATGCGGTACCACATTATGCATACCTCAAGCTCAAGATGCCAGGACCTCACGGAGTTATTATAGTCAATGGAAACACAGAGCGCTCTCTCCGAACAGAGGAGCACACCACGACCCTCGCAGCAGAAGCGCAAAGCAGCCTCTCAAGGCAATCAACTAGTTCGGCGTTTGAAAACCCGAACACCTTCAAGCGCGCTCGGGGCAATCGGCAAATAGACCTCCTGGCACGATCTGAGCTCGTGTAGCAATACGGCGGCCACCGCAATCCCAGCCCAACGACGATATTCGTGCCGCGCGTACATAATTACGCATTAAAAATACCATGGGCACAGGTGGGGAGGGGGGCACAACTACGGCATGCCCCAAAACGCGGCCTAAACCGCACTAGGGGCTTCCCGTTTGGTTATTTTTCTTTTTCTTTCAGGACCTTAATCTCTGGAAACACCATCCGGCAGCACTATTGTCGAACACATGATGCAGCAACCAAGGAGGCAGACATCTACGTTATACCACGGAATTCCCAGGTTGATTACAGTAACGAGCGAAATATTCGATTTCATTTCATTCCTCAGCTTGCCCTTGGAAGGGACATAGTCCTACTCTTTGCTTATCGCACTATCTGTATCACTCTGCTTTAACGTAATTTTTCAATAAACAATGCATGACATTATGACTATTATTGCATTCTTGTTATATATATATATATCTATGTGTTCATTAATGACGCCTTGTAACCATACACTCTGGTACGACCAATACACCAGGGGCTTACGTACCCCACAATGCGGTGTGAAAAGTCTGAACACTTTCACAAGTGCGGCACCCCGAACTTATAGCATTATATGCATCAGCTCCGAATCATGTCTTTGGACAAATGTTGGGTTTGCCCGGCTCCTATGTTTTGGTACCTTACGTTCCGCTCTATCGGCTAAGGTAGTGCTAGGAGAAGTACTGTGATTGTGCCCCGGTTCTGCCGGGCTGAGCACCTCAGTAGAGAATGCTAAACCTGACTGTCATGATAAGGCGAGATACTGGTCGCTGTTTGGCGAGGTTTTTCGAGTCGCTAAAGACTTATGCCGCTTAGGGCGAGGGGCTGGCCTTGTCCGGCTTACAGGCGTGTATCGCGCCCCGAATTCGGCCTTCCAAATACCAGGGGCTTTGCCGAAATTTAAAATTATAGAATTCTATGGCTAAGTGAGAGTGATAAAGCATTATTAGTTCGGTTGCCTTGCTCATTGTGCTGAGCACCTCCCTCGAAGGACCCAAATATGGGAACAAGAGTGCTCAGGTTTATTCCGAACACCCCATCACTCGTGGCATGGGGGCAGAAGCCGAGGACTAGCCATGTCTTAGATTGGATAAACAGCCAAACAGAAGGTAATATTTTAAATTCAAACAAGCGTTGCATAGCACACATGAAACATGTTTTCATAAATACAGGATAAAACGAGCGAGTTTACTCAAATATTACATCTTTTGAACACTCATCGGTGATAAGACGGGCACCCGGCAGAACACCCTCGTAGTACATCTCGGGGTGGCGGTGCTCCTTTCCCTCTGGTGGCCCCTCCTTGATCAGCTTCACGGCGTCTAGCTTGACCCACTTCTATTTCAGACGGGCGAAACCCGGCGTGCACCTTCAATGCAGACAGATCGCTTGACGACCTCCAGCCATGGGCAGGCATCCACGAGCCGCCTCACCAGGCCGAAGAAGCTGTTTGGAAGGGCGTCGCCAGGCCACAACCGGACTATAAAGCTCTTCATGGCCTGATCGGCCGCCTTATGTAGCTCGACCATCTGCTTCAGCTGGCCGCTCATTGGCACAGGATGTTCGGCCTCAGCATACTGAGACTAGAACAGCTTCTCCGTCGAGCATCCGTCCTCGGCCTGGTAAAATTGTGCGGCATCGGACACACTGTGGGGCACATCTGCGAATGCTCCTGAAGAGCTCCGGATCTGGTTAAGTAATCGGTAATTTACTTTTACATGCTTGCTTTGCATATAGAAAGCCTTACCCACCGCTATCATCTTCATTGTGTCGATCTCCTGGAGGGCCTTCTAGGCTTCGGCCTTGGCACTCTTTGCGCTCTCAAGGGCCGCGGCAAGCTCAGACTCTCGCGTCTTCGAGTCAAGCTCCAAAGCCTCATGCTTTGTCATGAGAGCCTGGAGTTGTTGCTGCACCTCGCCCACCCGAGCCTCGTGCTTCTCTCGCTCGGTGCGCTCCTTGGGCGCTGTATCTTCGCCCTTGGTTAGCGCTTGCTTCAGGATCGCCACCTCGGTCGTGGCCCCTGACAAACATACGATGATCCTGTCATTTTGCAATCACGTCCTTTTTTATATATATACATATCTATAGACGGGGTATTACTTACCCTTGTTCTCCTCGAGCTGCCTCTTGGGAAGGCCGAGCTCTTTCTTGGAGCCCTCGAGGTCCTGCTTCAGTACGTCGACCTCCGCAGTTAGTGCGGTGGACGCCAGCAGCGAAGCTTGCATACGCATATTGACATACTTATATTAGACTCCTGTGATATTATTTGATCCTTTGTTCGGCTTTTCTTTGTGAACACCGAACAAAGCATCAGGGGATACTGTCTATGCGGTAATATTTCTACTACATTTTAAAACACTTACCTCAAATCCTGGCACAGGCTTCAGTCAATTTGCTCTTGGCGGACTGAACCTTCTGGATCACCGCAATCATAATAGTGTGGTGCTCCTCGTCGATGGAAGCGTTGCGAAGCGCTTCTAGCAGATTGTCCGGTGCCACTGGATGGACAGAGGTCACCGGCACGGGCGTCTTGCCCCTCTTAGAAGGAGGCCGCCTGCCCGAGCCCGGAACCGCTGGAGGGTCTAGCATGGTGTTCGGCTGAGGGCCGAACTCAGAACTCTCGGAGGCCCCGTCCCCGCGGCTCCCGGAGTCCGGAAGGTCGCCTTGAGGCGCCTCTAGGACTGTCTCCCCTTGATCCAGTGCCTCTTGTGACAACACCTCGGCGTCGTCGGCAGGATGAGGGGAGGTGGCGGTCGGGACTGGATCGCTATCCATGTCCGACGAGCCCAGGGAGCCGTCCGATGATACCTCGATATTGGCTCGTGGCGGCCTGCGTAATTATGTTCGGCGATTAGGGAAAGCAGTGCGACAAAGGAATCCTATGAGTTACTTTGGTATCCGAATACTTACGATCTCCCCGGGGGCTTGGCCCTGGGAAACCACTCGTCTTCGCCTTCGTCAGCGGCGGTGGAGCTGTCCGGAAGGAGAGTCCTTCCCTTCTTGGACCCTTCGCCCCCCAGTTGGGGCGGCCTTCCTTTTTCTGTCGTCCCCAGTCGGTGGGGGAGCATCTTCTTATTCTACTTCATCGTCTTCGGGGGAAGAGTGCGCCACAGAGTCATCGGACGGTGAGTCCGACGATGCCTAGCGTCAGGAACTCTTTCAAGCTCCCTCGGCCTTCTTGGTCTTCTCCGGCACCTTATAAGGGGCAGGAGTCAACATCTTTGCTAGAAGAGCGTCTGCGGGGCCTTCGTGCAAAGGAGCCGGACAGTCGATCTGTCCGGCCATCTTCTGCTAGTCCTGTCAAAGGTACGGGAGTTTAGATCCCGCATAGAGTCAATCTATATAAAAAATAAGTATCCTGTGAAAGGTAAAGCAGCTTACCGCACTGGCTTGGCGCTTCACGTTGAATCCGCGATCCTCAGTAATAGGGGGGGACCTCGGCACTTTTGAACAGCACCCTCCATGCATCTTCATCAGTTGTGTCGAAGAGCCTGTTTAGAGTTCGGTGCTGCGCCGAATTGAACTCCCACAAATTGAACTCCTGTTGTTGGCACGGGAGTATCCGGCAGATGATCATAACTTGTACTATGTTGTCAAGCTTGAGCTTCTTGTCCACCATGTTTTGAATACATGTTTGGAGTCCGGTTAGCTCTTTCGAACTACTCCAGGACAGGCCCTTCTCTTTCCAGGAGGTGAGCCGCATGTTGATGCCAGATCGGAACTCGGGGGCCGCTACCCATGCGGGGTCGCGCGGCTCGGTGATATAGAACCACCCCGATTGCCACCCCTTTATGGTTTCCACAAAGGAGCCCTCAAGCCATGTTATGTTGGGCATCTTTCCCACCATGGCGCCTCCGCACTCCGCCTGGCGGCCGCCCACCACCTTCGGCTTGACATTGAAGGTCTTCAGCCATAAGCCGAAGTGGGGCTTGATGCGGAGGAAGGCCTCGCACATGACGATAAACGCCGAAATGTTGAGGTTAAAGGTTGGGGCCAGATCATGGTAATCTAGGCCGTAGTAAAACATGAGCCCCCGGACGAAGGGATGGAGAGGGAACCCCAGTCCGCGGAGGAAATGGGTGAGGAATACTACCCTCTCATGGGACCTGGGGTGGGGATGAGCTGCCCCTCATCTGGGAGCCGGTGCGTGATGTCGTTGGGCAGGTATCCGGCTCTCCTCAGTTTCTTGATGTCTGCCTCCGTGACGGAGGAGACGATCCACTTGCCTCCCGCTCCGGGCATGATTGGAGAAGGTCGAGGTGGGAAGTGCGGACTTGGGCGCTAGAGCTTGAGTGTGCGAAAACGGATGGGTAAGGGAGGAAGAAGGCGTGGATGGAAAGGTGAATCCTTATCCCTTTATATGGACGGACGAAACTACCTGGTAAAACTTGCTTATCCCCCAAGCGCCACAATTGATGGCGCGGTTTGGTTACCCACGCCCGTATTGATGAGAATCCCGTGATAAGGGGACACGATCTCTGCTTTGACAAGATGTGTCGAAAAACTGCCTCGCGTTATGTGCGGGGCTGGTTAAAAGAAACGGTTCGAATAATCACCGGGCCATGACGCAACGTCATGCTGCCAAAACAAGCCAGCAAATTAGATCTACGAAAATATTATTCTCTCTACGGTGGAATGTGGAACTTATTTTGGAGGGTCGGACACTATCCTCATATTCAAATTCTTCTGCGGTGTATTTGGAGAAGGAACCCGCCTTGCAATGCCGAAGACAATACTGTGCGCCGGACTCATTGTCATTGAAGCCTGGTTCAGGGGCTACTGAGGGAGTCCTGGATTAGGGGGTCTCCGGACAGCCGGACTATTTCCATTGGCCGGACTGTTAGACTATGAAGATACAAGATTGAAGACTTCGTCTCGTGTCCGGATGGGACTCCACTTGGCGTGGAAGGCAAGCTAGGAAGTACGGATATGGATATCTCCTCCTTTGTAACCGACCTTGTGTAACCCTAACCCTCTCCGGTGTCTATATAAACCGAGGGGTTTTAGTCCGTAGGACAACAACCATAACATACAATCATACCATAGGCTAGCTTCTAGGGTTTAGCCTCTCTGATCTCGTGGTAGATCTACTCTTGTACTACCCATATCATCAACATTAATCAAGCAGGACGTAGGGTTTTACCTCCATCAAGAGGGCCCGACCCTGGGTAAAACATCATGTCCCCTGCCTCCGGTTACCATCCGGCCTAGACGCACAGTTTGGGACCCCCTACCCGAGATCCACCGGTTTTGACACCGATAGCTACCTTCAGAGAAGACGGTAAAAAGTAGGTGCTCGTGAACTTCCAGACCTCCCATGAGATTATCCTTCCTCCGTTGGATTATATAGAGTATTACCATCGCGGTCCAAGTCATCTAGATTACTATGTCAGTTGGACGGACCTTGTTTTGCAGAAGATTGTAGAAACATGCACCACACTGTTGGTTTCATCTAACCATACATTAGGGAAGTAAATGTGCATATGTAGAACTCTATATTTGGAAGTAGTGAAATAATGCAATGCTTACCATGTGTACATACCTATATTTGCCCTTCAGCAATCAATGGCTAGAATAATATCCACACAAAATTTTTGCCCACAGAACACGAGTATATAACAATGCATGGTCTGTTAGTTACCTTGAAGAATTTGTTTGTCAGGACATAACATGATTACATAACATGCATGACATGATAGTTTCCTGTGAAGAATCGATTGCGAGATAACATGAGTATAACCATGCATGGCACTTCTATATTTTCGAACCCAGTATACATTTCCCTGTATTTTCCTCCCAGTTCCAACCGGGACATATCAATGTTGTTTCTTGCATTATCCTACTCATACTCTGAACAATGTAGATCTTACATTAACAATGCCTGTCCTTTTTGATATGATGCAGTGTCCCTACAGTTACTTCCCTTTGTAATCACACCACCTTTGCCAAAAACAGAGAAGCACAACCGGTTCCTCGCTCGATCAAACGACTTCAAAAGACTGATGATCATTCGGACACATGAGCAGGAAAAGTTATATTGCAAAAACCCCACTGTATACAAGCACCGTGTAATACGTGAGTATCCGGACAGTGGCTGTTACGTCTATGAGCAGGATACCAGCTTGTTGGGGCCTTTAGTGTTTTTTAGTTAGAGGCGGGTAAACAGCCTTGGTTCACACTCTCTGTTTCTCGGACTCAATTATCCGATTAACCAGGAGATCACCGTTGGCAAGGACCTTGATGGCAGAGAGGCTCTGTTTGCTATGGAAAACTGTGTCTGCATGGCGAACCCTAGGAGTTTGGGAGCAAACTCCCCTAATTGTCAACGATACAGCCTGCAGCCAAAAGAAGGTGAGAATGACAAAGGCATCTGAATTAACTTTGGTCCTTGGATGTCTCAATTACGACAGGCAGTGATGTGGTTCAAGCCTTCAGGTTGATAGGTAATTGGGTTGTTGCATAGAAAGGGTGGAGTACTGGTGTCTCCGGATCACTGGTCCCTGAAGCGGGGCAGCAAATTATGATGGTGTTGCATCATCTCTTCGAATGACTTTGTTGTCTTTGCTGCTGGTTCTGGATGGGTAGTTCTTTCTTTTGTTATGCATATTCCTTGTCATTTGGTCATCCTCGTCTATGTCACTCTTACAATGTAATAGTTGCTTCTGTTTAGGATGTCATTCTCGTCTACATCACGAGAGTCTGAGCACTGCAGATGGGTGCGTTTTGGTGGTGTAGCAATACTTCTTATGAACTATCATGTCTTGCTGTTTATGTCAGTAGTAGTCACTAGTCAGTGTTTGAATGTTGTATATATTGTTGTTTCGAACTGTTTATTGTCTCGAACTACTGGTGGGCTAAATGAGGGCATCACCATTCTCCAGTGTTTAGAGTATATCTCCTTTTTTCAAGTTATATAATTTGAGCTCAGTGTCTTTTCGATGATGTACACTTGTCTGGGCCAGTGAGGTGTCGTTGAATATGGGCCGAGTAGTAACACAATGCCAAACATGTCAATTATGACTCTCAGGCTGGGCTCTCAAAAGATCCTGAAAAAAAGGCCAGGCTCTCCAAAAAAGAAAGAATAAGGACTCTTAGGCCGGCATGTGGGCGCCACCGGTGTTTTCGTGCGCTTGCGCGCCAAGAGCATATTGGCGCGTGCTCGAAATTCATGCTACCTTTTCATCCCCTATCTCCCGCCCCTCCCCCACCTCTCGAATCTCGATTTCTACTGCAGTTCCCCCAAATCCCCCTCCTATACTCCTTGTACTCAAGCGCACTATCATGTCGCCGGTCAACGCGGATCTTCGAGCCGGAGATCCTGAGGTCCATCCTGCCTTCGGTCGCTGCGTGCTGTCACTCAACAGTGGCATGGCGGCGCTTGACGACCAGTTTGTCGGCAAAGTGCTGATGGTAACCATCAACGGCGACCGGCCTCCCGTCTCGCCGGACGACCTTGTCAAAGCTCTTGGCATTGCACACGGCATCCATATAAGTGACTTGCTCGTCGAAGTCTGTCCGCCACCGACTGATTTCTTTGTCAGGTTCCAGACAACTTTCGACTGCAGTCATGTGTTCTAATCTTCCCGGCGTTTGTTCTGCGATGGCGCACTGTTGAGCTTTGATCGGTGGCACCTAGGATGGGGCTCGATGCCCTCTGAGCTTGAGTTTTTAACAAAGCTCACCTTCCATGGAATGCCTCGACGTGCTTGGAACAACGAGTCCATGAACGAGCTTATCAACGACCTTGGAGGTGAGCTTGTAAGTATGTTTGTTCCTCCAAACAGCTGGGCTTTGACAGTTATGGTATGGATGAAGAAGCCGTCCACCATACCGAAGGTGATTGGTGTTGAGATAACGGTGCAGGAACCGGGGTTGTACTATTCGTCGCCACCAAGGCTGCCGCGGACCACGTTATGGACGTACCTGTATCGACTGTTCGTGCATGTCGAAGAAGTGGTCAATCCATCAATCAAAGTCCCGCCGCTGCCGCTGGTGCCAGGGTCCGTCGACGACGTCCATTATAGGAGTCAACGTTAGACTTTCCTCGTGTTGCTCGAAACGATGGATGGCACAGGGCCTACTCCATCACGCGGTGGAGTCCAGTTCTTCTTTGGGAGAAGAGGTAGGGCTGGCTGCCTGGATGTGCTCGAATTTGAGGTAACAACTAAATCTTGTCAGATACTAGTTAAATCCGAGCTATGGGTGTGAAGCACTGATATGCCAGTACATTTGATTGTGACATGTTCTAATTTTGTACCTGAACTTTTTTTAGAAAGGGTTGTACATCAACTTAATGTGCTAGCAGAACTTATTGTGTTGTCTGTCTGTTTTCTTTGCACAACATTCAAGATATTTCCCATCATTGATAAAGAGGATGAACCGTTATGTACGACTTTGTTGGTTTCAACATAGCCCTTCCCGTAGCGATCCACTGCTTCCATCCTGATTGTGCCGCCTGCGTGAAATTTTTGTATGCAAGTTCAGTGTGCTATTATGTTCTATATGATTGTGTCAACTATATAAGTTTTTACTGAGCATCAGAAATGCATATGGCTGAAAGATGTATTTACGAGCATCGACCGATGGGTCTCTCTCTCTCTCACACACACACACCCACACACGCGCGCGCGCGCACACGCACAAGTGGGATCCGTTGAATTATTTATTTGCTCGTGGCAGCTTTTAATTAGGTTCCACTGTAATCTAACTTTTTTCTTAATTTATTAATTGAGCTCAGTGACTTCAAAAAGTTGTACAGAAGCCTTGTTAGGTTGTACTGTACTACACATGCCTTTTTTTCAACATCAACAATGCAACTGTGTAACGCCCTAGATGCGGCTATATCTCCCACGTGTCGAAGCACGACTTAGAGGCATAACCGCACTGAAAGCAATGTCGCAAGTGAGGTAATCTTCACACAACCCATGTAATACATAAGGGAAAGAGATACATAGTTGGCTTACAATCGCCACTTCACACAATACATGAATAAAGCATTACATCATCCAAACACAATCAAGGCCCGACTACGGAGCCAAAATAAAATAAGACTACCCCAAATGCTACACAGGTCCCCGATCGTCCCGACTGGGCTCCACTACTGATCAACTGGAAAACGGAACAACATAAAGAACACGATCTTCAACGAGCTCCTCCTCGAGCTTGGTTGCGTCACCTGCTCGGTTACATCGGCACCTGCAAACTAGTTTTTGAAGTATCTGTGAGTCACGGGGACTCAGCAATCTGACACCCTCGCGATCAACACTATTTAAGCTTATGGGTAAGGTAAAGGTATGAGGTGGAGCTGCAGCAAGCGGCTAGCATATATGGTGGCTAACAACGCAAATGAGAGCGAGAAGAGAAAGCGAAAGCACGGTCGAGAATCTATGATCAAGAAATGATCCTGGAGCAACCTACGTCCAGCATAACTCTAACACCATGTTCACTTCCCGGACTCCGCCGGAAAGAGACCATCACGGTTACACACGCGGTTGATGTGTTTTAATTAAGTTCAACTTCAGGTTTTCTACAACCGGACATTAACAAATTCCCATCTGCCCATAACCGCAGGCACGTCTTTCGAAAGTTCAAATCCCTGCAGGGGAGTCCCAACTTTGCCCACCACAAGCTCTCACGGTCAACAAAGGATATTCCTTCTAGCGGGAAGGCCCGATCAGACTCGGAATCCCGGTTACAAGACATCTCGACAATGGTAAAACAAGTCCAGCAAGACTGCCCGGTGTGCCGACATCCTGAAAGGAGTTGCACATATCTCGTTCTCTGGGCAACACCAGATGAGACATCCTACGAGTAAAACCAGCCCTCAAGTTTCCCCGAGGTGGCCCTGCAGTCTACTCAGATCGGACCAACACTTAGACAAGCACTGGCCCGGGGGGGTTAAAATAAAGATGACCCTTGGGCTGGCCTAACCCAAGGGAAAAAGAGGCTAGGTGGCGAATGGTAAAACCAAGGTTGGGCCTTGCTGCAGGAGTTTTATTCAAAGCAAACTGTCAAGGGGTTCCCATTATACCCAACCGCGTAAGGAACGCAAAATCCGGGAAAATAACACCGATATGACGGAAACTAGGGCGGCAAGAGTGGAACAAAACACCAGGCATAAGGCCGAGCCTTCCACCCTTTACCAAGTATATAGATGCATTAATTAAATAAGAGATATGGTGATATCCCAAGAAAATAACCATGTTCCAACATGGAACAAGCTCCAATCTTCACCTGCAACTAACAACGCTATGAGAGGGGCTGAGCAAAGCGGTAACATAGCCAAACAACGGTTTGCTAGGACAAGGTGGGTTAGAGGCTTGGTTCAACAATACGAGAGGCATGATAAGCATGTGGTAGGTATCGCAGCATAGGCATAGCAAAAGAACGAGCAACTAGCAAGCAAAGATAGAATTGATTTCAAGGGTATGGTCATCTTGCCTGAAATCCCGCAAGGAAGAAGAACGAGTCCATGAAGAAGACAAACGGACGTAGATGAACGGGTCCTCACAATCACGATGTAATCGGAACCAACCCGATGAAGCAACACCGGAAAGAAGCACACAACATAATAAACAACCAACACATGAACAAGGTATGATATGCGGGATGCGGTATGTGATGCATATGCATGATTTGCAAAGGAAATATTGGACCTGGCCTCAACTTGGAAATCGAATAGTGCCACTAGAAAGATGAGGTGATTTCAGTTGAAATCGATATAAAGATCACCGGAATTGGATGCACGGTTTGGAAATGGCAAGCAAAACAAATATGGCACCGGTCTACGATAAACAACAAGTAGCCATCTAAATGCATCAAGATAAATATGCTACAACACTCAAACATGGCAACAAAAGGCACGGCAGGGACGCACTCAAGATGCTTGACAAAATATGAACACTGAGCTATGGCTAATTCATCCATTAACATGTTCAAACAAGCATGGCAAAAGTGCAAATGATAACAGGTTTCAGACTTTGTGAAATTAACAAAAGCCTGGAATTTCAGATCAGGTAGCACATTTTGGAGCATGAAAACTATATGCTATAGGAACTTAACATGGCAAAGCAAGGCATGGCATGAAGCTACTCAAAGCCCTTAACAAAAGTCCCTTAGTGATCTTGAGCCAAAAGGGATCAGCAAATACAATTGAAAGCATGTGCATATGGCAAATCCATAATCAGAACTCAGGCTTAGTGAAAAACTGGAGAATGCAAATCAGTTAGCGAGTAGGCATGTTTACGAGCTCGATGCACTCACTACAGAGCATGGCATGACAAACTAAGGATACACCCATCAAGAATACATATTATATAAGCTAGACATATCAAGAACAACAACACAGCATGCACGGATCAACAACAACATCGTCGGCAAAATCGCTAACAAGTAGACAATCTGCCAGGATTCACGAAATAGCAAAAGTAGAGCTCGACTGACTCAAGCTAGGGTGCTCCATAAATGCAAACAAAGACATGGATGGACAGAGCACCACAATGTTAACAAACCATCCTTACTGATCATCCTCAAAAGAGGCATGGATCACTACGAAACAACATGAACATATGGCATATTGATAAAAACAGATCAAAGACTTAGAGAAATTATAAGTCTCTGAAAACAGCATTAACGAATGCACTACTTTGCAAGCTTGTGCTAGTCACCACACATATCACAAAAATACATGGTAAGCACCTCTGTAAAGATGGCATGGCATATAACAAAACTCATGTAGAGCTCAGGATCATATCATGCACACATTAATCACGGCAAAAATGACAAATAGCTATTTGGTGCAGCAGATCTGACAATTATCTCAAATAGCTCTGTTCCAACAGCTTTTCGGGCATCAAGATGAGCTCAAATGAAAATGATGCAATGAGAAGAAATGATGTACTCGTCGACACGAACATTTTGACATGCTAAACGCGCAAATTGAAGCTACGGATACAGAGATACAATGCGATGAAGATGGGCACATCAATCTGGAAATTTCAGGACTTGGACGTTTTGAAAAAAAAACAGGTGGGCGCTGGATAGCTAAAGCGTGCGCAGGGCGGGGTATAGTGGGTGCAAGGGCGGCGGCTCCGGCACGACGCCAGCGAGGCTGGGCGACGAGCCAGATAGGGGACGGCGCCGGGGAAGCGGGGATGGCGGATCCCGGTCCGGCGGGGCCAGATCCAGGCTAGGCGGCAACGGGGAGCCGCGGTGGGGCGCTGACGAGCTCGATCCAGCTCCCCGGCGGTGAACGGCGGCGCAGGGCGACGGGATCCGGTTGGTGGAGTTGGTCGCCGGCATCGACTGACGGTGGCGGGCGAGCGCGGCGGAGGAGAGCGGCGAGGAGGCGCGGGGAGGCGCAAGCGGCGGCGGAGAAGAACCGGGCCGGGAGGGCCGGATCTGGGCGCCTCGGGCCCGGTGTCTCGGGGACGGCGGCGGAGCCACGTGGCGAGGCAGGATTGGACGGGGCGGCGGCTGGACGCGTCCGGCGCGGGGTCGGACATGTCCGGCGGGGCGTGGAGGGAAAAACTAGGGTTCCGTCCGCGAAAATGGACGGGGTGCACATATTTATAGGTAGAGGGAGCTAGGAGAGTCCAAATGAGGTGCGGTTTTCGGCCACGCGATCGTGATCGAATGTCCGAGATGATGGAGGAGGTTTAGGTGGGTTTTGGGCCAAATTGGAAGGGTGTTGGGCTGCAACACACACGAGGTCTTTTCGGTCCCTTGGTTAACCGTTGGAGTATCAAACGAAGTCCAAATGATACGAAACTTGGCAGGCGGTCTACGGTAGTAAACCAAGGCAACATCACAAGTCTTGGTGCAATCCGAAAAGGTTTAACACCTGCACACAAAAGAAGTAGAAAGGGGCACCGGGTGACATAGGAGCGCCGGATTGCAAAACGGACAACGGGGAAAGTGCTGGGATGCATGAGACGAACATATATGCAAATGAAATACGCATGATGACATGATATGCAATGCATGACACGCAAGAAATGACAAGGCAACAACAACGAATAACTAGAGGACACCTGGCACATCGGTGTCGGGGCGTTACAACACTCCACCACTATGAGAGGATCTCGTCCCGAGATCTAGAATGGCACCGGAGGGAAAAAGAAGAGGAAGAGAAGAGGTAAAACTAAGTTGCTCCTTTGACAAACGAGTGAAACCAAAGAACCTTGAGAGGTTGAACACATTGAAAGAAAGAAAACAACGGAGATGAACAAAGTTGAAAGCACTCCGTTAAGAAAGAGGAAAAGGAAGAACCGATTCGGTAGCAGTCCAGTTGAAAAGTGATAAACAACTTGATGAGATGAAAAGAACTAGAAGAGATGACACAACACTCCGGTTAAATGGATAAGCACGAAAAGAACATGATCTTCACAATTCGAGATGATGATAGAAAAGAGCAACATCACAAGGCCTCCGGAACGAAAGAATAAAATATAGATAATTGAAATAAAAGAATGGAGAAGAAAATGCCAACTTCTGTCACAAAAGAGTTTGAGAAGGCATCCTTAGGAGAAGGGTCGAACGGAGTTGTTGGAAAAACAACAACAGAAAGAATAATCTTGATATGGTCTTATGGAATACACCTCAAATTATGAGGTGACAACCTACCACTCACGGGAAAAGAATTGGATTGATATGAACAAATTGACGAGAAAGTATATCGCACCGGAAAGGATAAATGAAGAAATTGGATCATTGATAAACACCCTGAGAGCGACAATCCTTAAAGGAAAGCTTTAGGTGAAATATAACCCAAGATAATTCCAATGAAGAAAATGATGGATTTAAAATATCTCATCCTTGACAACATGTGAATCATGAAACATGAACTCAAATTATCAAGAATGGCATAATACCACGTCGAATGATACGATTGAAACAATTGCACTTTAAAATGCAAGATAAAGAATACTTGAGCTCCTCTGAAAAGAATCTCGATGAACACTTCGAGAAGGAATTAAATCCTTGGTGAACCAGCATGTAGAGCCACCATGAAGAATTCCGGTAACAAAATAATGATCAAACGAAAAGAAAGATAAGTAGAGAACACAAGGTGAAGCCTTGCAATGCTTAGATGGATCTTCGCAATGAAATAATTGAGAAAACTTGGAACTCCGGGAAAAGAATAGATAAAGCATCTCAAACCTAGAATTTTATGAGCCTCCGGAATAAAGAATTAATCATTTGGGTGAAACAATAATAAGAATTACATTATGCTTATCCTTCACCAATTCAAATTGATGACAAGCAATGGATTTTGGCATACGACTTATTCTCGTAGAAAGGATTAAGATAGATATAGCGCAAACTTGAGAAGGTCTACAATGAACCGCCGGTAGGATTGAAACAACGAATGAATTGATATGATAAACAAAGGAAGAGGAACTCTTGGACGAACCACCGTAAGAATTGAAAATGAACGAAGAGAAGATAAAGAAACACCGGGAAGGATTATAAAATGAACGAAGATGCTTGAGAGGATTTAGATACATGAGAACGAAGAGATCACGAGCCGATTACAGATCACTTGAACGAAACACCGGTAAGATTGGAGAATGATAACTGAAAGATGAGAATGAATAAACCTGAATTGATGGACTCCAGATAGGTGAAAGGAATTCTCACAATCAAAACAATTATGAGAGAATGGCGGCAAGCTAGCATCATGAATCTTGAAGGGAATGGAGCAAGATTGAGAAAAAAAATCTTCTTCGGTCTTCAAAATCTGAGAATTACGATGAGAAACACCACCAATAATTGTAGAGGCACTCCGGAAGAATCAAAAGCGTAGAGATTGAGCCAACGATGAAAAGAATTTTGAAGGATCTTGGAGAAAGACATTTGACTGATGGTAAATCATTCTTTCGTCAAACTTCTAAAAGAATTTGAGAATTCCTTCGGGAAAATAAGAAGAGTCAGGTAAGATCCTGGAAATAGACCTGTGGGTTAGGGCCCACTCAAAAGAAACACCGTTGAAATGATTTAAAAGAGAGGTTGCACCGGTTGAATTAAATGGCTTGAATGAGGTGACATCCTCGAAAGATCTTGAACGAAAGTAGACTAGAAACACGAATCTTCTAAGATATCTTTGGCACTCCGAAACAAATGAATAGCGAGGAGTAGATGATTAAGAGGTGCACCTGTATGAGAATGTATTGAAATGAGGAAAAGATATGATCAACAAAGCTTGTATTGGATCCGCCGGAGATGGAAAGAATGAAGAATGATGAACTAGGAGAACATCTTCTTGAGAACCACTGGGTAAGAATGGAGAGACTTCCATCAATAAATGGATAGTTGATTAAGAAATCTGAGTCCTTGAAGAAACAAGGGTGGGAGGGCGGTAAAACAAAGGCAACTTGGAGACGGATGAAACAAACACCGTTGACGAAAACTGAGTTGATCTTGCCGATGTTGAAAATGATCGGATCCACTTGAAGAGAAACACGCCGGTAAAAAGGATTGACAAGACAAACTCGACAATCAAGAAGGATTATTATTCACATCGGGGTATGAGAACACCATTTGGGGAAGGTATGGAATCAACATTTGACTTCGAAGCAACTCGAATACCACAACTCAAAACAAAACAAAGGATTGTCTTGCAGAATAAGACGGAACAAACATATGATAGAGATTTCGTCCGAAGTTTTCGTGGTGGGGCCTACACGGGCTCGATCGTACAACACCATCATGTACAAGGAAATGCACATGACATATGAAGCGTCCCCGAGTTGTCATAGCCAAGGACTCTTTAAGACATAACGAGACCACTGTAAAACCAACCATGAATAGGCGGACCACTAGATGTCGAACCCCAATTTCATATCATACATCTGTCGGAAAGAAATCCTAAGAGCTACTTGAATTCCCACTTATAAACTCCTGAAATTTTCCCAGTTATGCAATCAGGTGTTGGGGATACAGGGGAAGCATAATATCTCACCCAAAACTAGCAAATCCTACATCCTGCTGTATCCATCCTTCAACACATAACCAAGAGACCTTCGGAAATCGTCTACCTCAACCTTCGAAAAGCATCTATTATACGAGTTATGGCAATACTCCCGAACTCCCGCCCCAATACTGGGTGGCGTCGAGGTTATCTCACCAACAACTGCATAAATGAGATTTTCGATGTCGGCGAACTAAACTAAGGTATTCCAGAACTGCAACAATAAAATTGTGACGACAACACCTCGGAGCTCAACTCCCCGGGACACTGCCACAACCCCTAAATGTCAGGAGGCACCAAGAACAATGTTCTCGTCACAAAACCATCGGAACGATTCCAAGATACCCGCGTGATCCTAAATTTTTTAGTGAAATTTGAGAAGAGAAGAGACAAAACTCTTCGTCAGGATGCCTTACCAGAGCGATGAAGGGACTGGGGAGTAAAAAGAATTCCTAAACTCTCCGATATATAATTCCTAGATGACTCAAAACATTTTTTTCTAGACTCAACAACATCAGCTAATTCGATCAAGCAGTGGGGGCTCCTAAGGTCGGGGAAGGCTCTGATTACCAACTTGTAACGCCCTCGATGCGGCTATATCTCCCACGTGTCGAAGCACCACTTAGAGGCATAACCGCATTGAAAGCAATGTCGAAAGTGAGGTAATCTTCACACAACCCATGTAATACATATGGGAAAGAGATACATAGTTGGCTTACAATCGCCAGTTCACACAATACATGAATAAAGCATTACATCATCCAAATACAATCAAGGCCCGACTACGGAGCCAAAATAAAAGAAGACTACCCCAAATGCTACATAGGTCCCCGATCGTCCCGACTGGGCTCCACTACTGATCAACTGGAAAACGGAACAACATAAAGAACACGATCTTCAACGAGCTCCTCCTTGAGCTTGGTTGCGTCACCTGCTCGGTTACATCGGCACCTGCAAACTGGTTTCTGAAGTATCTATGAGTCACGGGGACTCAGCAATCTCACACCCTCGCGATCAAGACTATTTAAGCTTGTGGGTAAGGTAAAGGTATGAGGTGGAGCTGTAGCAAGCGGCTAGCATATATGGTGGCTAACAAAGCAAATGAGAGCGAGAAGAGAAAGCAAAAGCACGATCGAGAATCTATGATCAAGAAGTGATCCTAGAGCAACCTACGTCCAGCATAACTCCAACACCGTGTTCACTTCCCAGACTCGGCCGGAAAGAGACCATCACGGTTACACACGCGGTTGATGTGTTTTAGTTAAGTTCAACTTTAGGTTTTCTACAACCGGACATTAACAAATTCCCATCTGCCCATAACCGCGGGCACGACTTTCGAAAGTTCAAATCCCTGCAGGGGAGTCCCAACTTAGCCCATCACAAGCTCTCACGGTCAACGAAGGATATTCCATCTAGCGGGAAGGCCCGATCAGACTCGGAATCCCGGTTACAAGACACCTCGACAATGGTAAAACAAGTCCAGCAAGACCGCCCGGTGCGCCGACATCCTGATAGGAGTTGCACATATCTTGTTCTCAGGGCAACACCGGATGAGACATCCTACGAGTAAAACCAGCCCTCAAGTTTCCTCGAGGTGGCCCCGCAGTCTACTTAGTTCGGACCAACACTTAGACAAGCACTGGCCGGGGGGTTAAAATAAAGATGACCCTTGGGCTGGCCTCACCCAAGGGAAAAAGAGGCTAGGTGGCGAATGGTAAAACCAAGGTTGGGCCTTGCTGGAGGAGTTTTATTCAAAGCAAACTGTCAAGGGGTTCCCATTATAACCAACCGCGTAAGGAACGCAAAATCTGGGAACATAACACCGATATGACGGAAACTAGGGCGGCAAGAGTGGAACAAAACACCAGTCCTAAGGCCGAGCCTTCCACCCTTTACCAAGTATATAGATGCATTAATTAAATAAGAGATATTGTGATATCCAAACAAAATAACCATGTTCCAACATGGAACAAGCTCCAATCTTCACCTGCAACTAACAACGCTATAAGAGGGGCTGAGCAAAGCGGTAACATAGCCAAACAACAGTTTGCTAGGACAAGGTGGTTTAGAGGCTTGGTTCAACAATATGGGAGGCATGATAAGCAAGTGGTAGGTATCGCAGCATAGGCATAGAAAAAGAGCGAGCAACTAGCAAGCAAAGATAGAAGTGATTTCGAGGGTATGGTCATCTTGCCTGAAATGCCGCAAGGAAGAAGAACGAGTCCATGAAGAAGACAAACGGACGTAGACGAACAGGTCCTCACAATCACGACGTAATCGGAACCAACCCGAAGAAGCAACATCGGAAAGAAGCACACAACATAGTAAACAACCAACACATGAATAAGGTATGATATGCGGGATGCGGTATGTGATGCATATGCATGATTTGCAAAGGAATGATTGGACCTGGCCTAGCTTGGAAATCCAAGAGTGCCACTCGAAAGATGAGGTGATTTCTGTTGAAATCGATATAAAGATCGCCGGAATTGGATGCACGGTTTGGAAATGGCAAGCAAAACAAATATGGCACCGGTCTGCGATAAATAGCAAGTAGCCATCTAAATGCATCAAGATAAATATGCTACAACACTCAAACATGGCAACAAAAGGCATGGCAGTGATGCACTCAAGATGGTTGACAAAAAATGAACACTGAGCTACGGCTAATTCAACCATTAACAGGTTCAAACAAGCATGGCAAAACTGCAAATGATAACAGGTTTCAGACTTAGTGAAATTAACACAAACCTGGAATTTCAGATAAGGTAGCACATTTTGGAGCAAGGCATGGCATGAAGCTACTCAAAGCACTTAACAAAAGTCCCTTAGTGACCTTGAGCCAAAAGGGATCAGAAAATACAATTGCAAGCATGTGCATATGGCAAATCCATAATCAGAACGCAGACTTAGTGAAAAACTGGAGCAAGCAAATCAGTTAGCGAGTAGGCATGTTTACGAGCTCGATGCACTCACTACAGAGCATGGCATGACAAACTAAGCATACACCCATCAGGAATACATATTATAGAAGCTAGGCATGGCAAGAACAACAACATAGCATGCACGGATCAACAACAACATCCTCGGCAAAATCGCCAACAAGTAGACAATCTGCCAGGATTCACGAAATAGCAAAAGTAGAGATCGATTGACTTAAGCTAGGGTGCTCCATAAATGCAAACAAAGACATGGATGGACAGAGCACCACAATGTTAACAAATCATCCTTACTGATCATCCTCAAAAGAGGCACGGATCACTAGGAAACAACATGAACATATGGCATATTGATAAAAACAGATTAAGGACTTAGAGAAATTATAAGTCCCTGAAAATAGCATTAACGAATGCACTACTTTGCAAGCTTGTGCTAGTCACCACACATATCACAAAAATACATGGTAAGCACCTTTGTAAATATGGCACGACATATACCAAAACTCATGTAGAGCTCAGGAGCATATCACGCACGCATTAATCATGGCAAAAATGACAAATAGTTATTTGGTGCAGCAGATCTGACAATTATCTCAAATAGCTCTCTTCCAACAGCTTTTCGGGCATCAAGATGAGCTCAAATAAAAATTATGCAATGAGATGAAATGATGTACTCGTCGACACGAACATTTTGATATGCTAAACACGCAAATCGGAGCTACGGATGCAGAGATACGATGTGATGAAGATGGGCACATGAATCTGGAAATTTCAGGACAGGCGTTTCGAAAAAAAAACAGGCGGGCGCTGGATAGCTAAAGCGTGCATAGGGTGGGGTATTTGTGTGCTCACCACTGGGCCGAGCCCAGAAGGACTGAGAGGCAGGCCGGAAAGCGTGGCCCACCGCGGAGGCGCAGGCGCGGTCAACGGTGGACAGCGCCGTCCTCCCGATCCCGCCTGGATCGGGGCAAGGGCGGCGGCTCCGGCATGACACCGGCGAGGCTGGGCGACGAGCCGGCGAGGGGACGGCGCCGGGGAAGGGGGACGGCGGATCCCGGTCCGGCGGGGCCAAATCCAGGCTAGGCGGCGACGGGGAGCCGCGGTGGGGCGCTGACGAGTTCGGATCGGGCTCCCCGGCGGCGAACGGCGGCGCGGGGCGATAGGAGCCGGTTGCCGGAGGTGGTCGCCGGCATCGACTGATGGCGGCGGGCGAGCGCGGCGGAGGAGAGCGGCGACGAAGACGAACCGGGTCGGGAGGGCCGGATCTGGGCGCCTCGGGCCCGGCGGCGCGGGGACGGCGGCGGAGCCACGTGGCGAGGTAGGATTGTACGGGGCGGCGGCTGGATGCGTCCGGCGCGGGGTCGGACATGTCCGGCACGGCGCGGAGGGAAAAACTAGGGTTTCGTCCGTGAAAGTGGACGGGTTGGACATATTTATAGGTAGAGGGAGCTAGGTGAGTCCAAATGAGGTGCGGTTTTCGGCCACGCGATCGTGATCGAACGGCCGAGATGATGGAGGAGGTTTAGGTGGGTTTTGGGCCAAATTGGAAGGGTGTTGGGCTGCAACACACACGGGGTCTTTTCGGTCCCTCGGTTAACCGTTGGAGTATCAAACGAAGTCCAAATGATACGAAACATGACAGGCGGTCTACCGGTAGTAAACCAAGGCCGCATGACAAGTCTCGGTCCAATCCGAAAACGTTTAACACCCGCACACGAAAAGAAGTAGAACGGGGCACCGGGTGACATAGGAGCGCCGAATTGCAAAATGGACAACGGGGAAAGTGCTCGGATGCATGAGACGAACATATATGCAAATGAAATGCGCATGATGACAGGATATGCAATGCATGACACGCAAGCAATGACAAGGCAACAACAACGAATAACTAGAGGACACCTGGCACATTGGTCTCGGGGCGTTACGAATTGTGCCGACAGTTGTACACAATATCCGGGTCAACTTGTTATTCTCCGCCCCGCTGGGCTCCAAACTTTCCTAGGAGGTATGCATTAGGCTTAACAAGAAAATGGACTTTAAGAAATAATAAATGGGATGTAATTATAATAACTGGACAGTTACTATGCACCAAACACGTAATTAGTTTCAAAAATATATTATTTTTGGAATTTGAAAATTTTAATTTCATTACTTGTTGCACGCGCAATATTTAACCTGACTAGAAATTTCAGATAAAAATATTTTGGATCCCATCAAAATGTGGGAATTTTTTTTGAATTCTGTTTTGAGCGGTTGTTTGAAATTATTAATCGTTGTCCTAGCTAGAAGTTGGGCTGTACTTTGAAAAACTGTAAATGGGCTGTAGTAACTTCCATTATAATTAAAAAATGGGCTGTACATTCTTACAAATCGCAAATGGGCTATATGTTCTCTGCCAAATCCGAGCTGTAGGCCTACTACGTTGATGCGTACCAAGGGCTTTGTCAACTTAGTCAATATAAACGATTCTAGCTGCAGTGATCATACGATGTCCATCCAACGGCCGTAGTGCTTCTTCAACCTCTGGTCTTCTTGCTCCAGCCGCCCAAAGCAGCGCCGGTCGTGTCGCGTGCTCCTGCCTCCGGTGGCTAGCTGTGCTGTCGCGGAGGTCTCATTTCCCCGTACTACTCCCACCGCTGGCCAGGCCATCCCTCTACTCACCCACACCCCCTGTTATTCTGCGGCGATGGCAATCTGACACTGCAGCCGAACCAGTGAACCCTCGTACTCCTATCTGCGCAGGCTTCCACCGTTGTGTCTTCCCCGGCTCCGCGTCGTACCCTTCCTAGGCATTGTCGTCGTCTAGACCACCGACCTGGTGCTATCAGCGCGGCGTGGTCAACGTGGTCAACGACCGACTTCCATCGGAAGAGTACTGTACGTGGAGAGGCTGACAGCTGGTCCAGGCGGCCGCAAGGAAGTGCCTCCTTATTACGCGCAAAATAATTATTCCTCCACCTGACAGCAGGGACCCACCAGACGGGCCATCTTATTTCGCAAAAAACGTTTCCTCCCTGACTGCTGGGACCCACCGGATGGGCCAGCATATTTCGCGAAAAAAAACGTTCCCCCGCTGTCAGCTCGGACCCACCGGAAGTGCCTCCTTATTACGCAGAAAAAAATGAATACTCCCCCTGCTAGCCGGGACCCGCCATGGTGGGAGGCTGACTTGTGGGCCTACTAAGTTGACTGGGACAGGGGCCTTTGTCAACTTTAGTCAATATGAACGATTCTAGCTCCAGTGACCGTACGATGTCCATCCAACGGCCGTAGTGCTTATTCAACCTCTGGTCTTCTTGCTCCAGCCGCCCAAAGCAGCACCGGTCGTGCCGCATGCTCCTTCCTCCCGTGGCCGGCTGTGCTACCGCAGAGGCCTCATCGCCCCCTACTATTCCCACCGCTGGCCAGGCCCTGCGGCAACGGCAGCCTCACACCACAGCCGAACAAATGAACCCTCGTACTCCTCTCCGCGCGGGCTTCCACTGCCGCGTCTTCCCTAGCTCCCTGTCGTCACCTTCCTAGGCCTCGCCGTTGTCCACCGCCCTGGTGCTCTCGGGGCGGCGTGGTCAACGTGGTCAAGGAACGACTTCCATCGGACGTGGACTGTACGTGGAGAGGCCGATAGCTGGGTCCACGGCCGCAGCAAGGAAGTGCCTCCTTATTACATGGAAAATAATGATTCCTCCACCTAACAACTGGGGCCCATCGGACGAGCCATTGTATTTCGCGAAAAAAACGTTTCCCCCTGACTACTGGGACCCACCAGCTACATCTTCGCACGCAAGGAAGTGCGTCCGGGGAAAAAACGATTTGCCCCCCTGACTGCTGGGACCCACCAGCCACATCTTCGCACGCAAGAAGTGCCTGACAGTCGGGACCCACCTAGTCGAAGCGTACGTAGCGTTGTCATTCTGGTCGCGAACGTGTACGTACATATATACTGGTGGATGTAGAGGCGCGCACGTGTCGTAGTAGAGGCGCGAACATGTCGTAGTAGAGGCGCGCACATAGCATGTACACGTACGTACAACGGCCATGGTGCAAGAAAGAAAATACGGCCACATATGTGTACATACGGGCGGGGTCTCGAACGCCTACTCGCGCATACATACGGCTAGGGATCGTGTACATGGCTGGGTCAGAACGGAGAAACAGCAGCGTCGTCGTGTTCATGGGGAGGCAACGGAATGCGTCATGTTCATCGGGAGGCAACGGAATGCGTCGTGCTCATCGGGAGGCAACAGAACGCGTGGGAGCCAACCGGCTGGGTCGGAACGGAATGCGTGGTCATGTTCATCAGGAGGGCTTGGATGGAACAGGCGATGGAAACGAGGCTTGTCGTCCCGCACAACGGACCTCCTACATTCAGAACGGGGTCCTGTTGATCAGGAGGGGTCTGGCGTACCGCAAAACGGAGGAAACGGACCTCCTACAGTCGAAACAGGGTTCCTGTTGATCGGGAGGGGTGTGGCGTACTGCAAAATGGACGAAACGGACCTCCTACGGTCGAAACGGGGGTCCTGTTGATCGGGAGGGGTGTGGCATACCGCAAAACGGACGAAACGGACTTGTATTGGAGCGCTACGGTCGAAATGGGGGTCCTGGTCATCGGGAGGGGTGTGGCGTACCGCAAAAAGGGACTCCACGGGATACTATTCATCTCCACCGTCGACCTCCTCCAGCCTCCACGGGCTACCGTCGACCTCCTTCGGCCTCCATGGGCTCCTGTTCATCCAGCCTCTACCGCGCGCTACTCCATCGGCTACTGTTCAACCACCCCTCCACGGGCACCCCTCCAGCATCTACTATTCATCCAGCCCTCCACACCATGGGGTCCTGTTCAACCACCCCTCCACGGGCACCCCTCCACCGTCTACTGTTCATCCAACCCTCCACGACACCACGGGGTCCTGTTCATCTAGAGGCAACGCCACTGCTCATTGTTCATCCAAATCCCCCCGCAACGCTCAGTGTTCATCCCAGAGGCAGCATCGATCGGCTTCAGTTAGCAGCAGTAGTGAGGGAATCTCGCGATCGGGTTCAGTTAACAGCCATCAATCGATCGCTCGGGTTCAGTAACGCGTAGCCTGCAGTGCAATCGCTCGGTTTCAGTTAGAGCCCAACGCCTTGCTCGCGTCCAGTTAGAGCCAACGCCTCGCACACACGCGCGTACGTGTACGAGAGAAATGCGCATCGCTCGGCCCCCGACCTCCCACCGTAACTGGGAACTCCCCAAAATTTTCCTCCCCCTCGCTTCTACCACGGTTTTTTCCGTCATGGACGGCCCAAAGAATGTCATGCAGCTGCGTCTCCAGCCCGCCCAGGACGAAAAGCCCATTTTATGTCATGATTTTTTGTCATAGAAGTAGGAGCCCACCACATCTATGATAATACTGGGTTTTGTCACAATTATCGTCATAGAAGTGTCATATGTATGACAGAAAAAAATTTCGTTCAGCCCAAAATGTCACGGATGTGTCTTTTTTTTGTAGTGAGTGTTCGAACCTTGAGGGTTTTGCCAGAACCCGTGATCCGACAGTATCAATCCAGTAGGAGGTAACATGCAAGTCGCCTAGTACCTGCACAAACAAACAAGAACCTCGCAACCAATGCGATAAAGGGGTTGTCAATCCCTTCATGGTCACTTACGAGAGTGAGATCTGATAGAGATAATAAGATAAATATTTTTGTTATTTTTATGGTATAGATTGGAAAATAAAGATTGCAAAATAAACAATGATAGAAATAGCAAGTTGATATGAAAATAATATGATGGAAGATAGACCGAGTGGGCATAGGTTTCACTAGTGGCTTCTCTCAAGATAGCAAATTCCACGGTGGGTGAAGAAATTACTGTCGAGCAATTGATAGAAAAGCGCATAGTTATGAGAATATCTAGGCATGATCATGTACATAGGCATCACGTCTGGGACAAGTAGACCGAAACGATTCTCCATCTACTACTACTACTCCACACATCGACCACTATCCAACATGCATCTAGAGTATTAAGTTCATAAGAACAGAGTAACACATTAGGCAAGATGACATGATGTAGAGGGATAAACTCAAGCAATATGATATACACCCCATCTTTTTATCCTCGATGGCACCAATACAATATGTGCCTTGCAGCCCCTGCTGTCATTGGGAAAGGACACCACATGATTGAACCCAAAGTTAAGCACTTCTCCCATTGCAAGAAAGATCAATCTAATAGGCCAAACAAAACTCATAATTCGAAGAGACTTGCAAAGATATTAAATCATTCATAAAAGATTTCAGAGAAGAATTAAATATTGTTCATAGATAATCTTGATCATAAACCCACAATTCATCTGATCTGGCCAAACACACCGCAAAAAGAATTGCATCGAATAGATGTCCAAGAGAATTGAGGAGAACTTTGTATTGAGATCCAAAGAGAGAGAAGAAGCCATCTAGCTAATAACTATGGTCCCGAAGGACTGTGGTTAACTACTGACATATCATTGTAGAGGCTATGGTGTTGATGTAGAAGCCCTCCGTGATCGATTCCCCCTCCAACGGAGCGCCGGAAAAGGCCCCAAGATGGACTCTCATGGGTACAGAAGGTTGCGGCGGTAGAAATAAGGTTTTGCAGTGCTCCTGGATGTTTTGAGGGTATATGGATATATATAGGAGGAAGAAGTAGGTCGGTGGAGCTGCAAGGGGCCCACGAGGGTGTTGGGCGCCCACCCCCCTGGGCGCGGCCTCCTGCCTCGTGGCCTCCTCGCTTCTTTCTTGACGTCCACTCCAAGTCTCCTGGATCACGTTTGTTCCAAAAATAACTCTCCCGAAGGTTTCATTCTGTTTGAATACCGTTTGGTATTTCTTTTCTGCGAAACACTGAAATAGGCAAAAAAAAACAGCAATTTGCACTGGGCCTTTGGTTAATAGGTTAGTCCCAAAAATAATATAAAAAGGTATATTAAATCCCATTATACATCGAAAACAGATAATATAATAGCATGGAACAATCAAAAATTATAGACACATTGGAGATGTATTAGTACCTCCTGAAATTTAGGGGTTGTGGCAGTGTCCCAGGGAGTTGAGCTCTGAGGTGTTGTCGTCACAATTTTACCGTTGCAGTTCTGGAATAAGTGAGTTCGCCGACATCAAAAATCTATTTTATGCAGTTGTTGGTGAGATAACCTCGACACCACCCAGTACTTGGGCGGGAGTTCGGGAGTATTGCCATAACTCGTATAACGGATGCTTTTCGAAGGTTGAGATACATGATTTCCGAAGGTTTCTTGGTTATGTGTTGAAGGATGGATACAGTTGGAGCGTAGGGCTTGCTAGTTTTGTGATATATATATATATTGTGTCTCCCTGTATCCCCAACACTAGATTGCATAACCAGAAAGTTTTAGGAGTTCATAGGTGGGAATTCAAGTAGCTCTAGTATTTCTTCCCGTGGATATTTAGTTTGTGATTGGGTAATCCTTACCACTTATATGTTCCAGTTGTACCTTGTTGTTTCATTCATCAACCTTTATCTAAGTGCCTTCTCACCTTAATGGACGTGTGATGTTAACTTTGGAATTCATTCGTTCATCCTTGTTCGAATGTTTATTGTGAAGACTATATGTTGCAATTTCTATCTGTTGATTCAACTTGTCTATCTATCTATCAAGATTCTAACGGATGTCATCCTCTTCAAGATGGCTCCTCCAACGCGTCTGAATCCGGAACACAATGATGGGAGTCAGGCGAACCCTCCGCCACCACCTCCGCCTCTGGAGGCATGGCAAGCTGTCATGGCAGCCACCAATGCCAACACCCAGATGCTTTTGCAACTCTTGCAAGAGCGCAACCAAGGACAAGAAAACCAAGGTCACACTACTGGGGAAAACCTTATACACAGAACTTTAGTAGTAGCGCGTGTTAAAAAAGCACACTAGTGCTAAGTAGTAGTAGCGCATTGGCACAAACCGCGTTACAGATACAATTTTAGCAGTAGCGCGCCTGAAGATAAAAGCGGCACTACTAAAATTCCCACTGCCAAGCTGATAGGCTACACATAGTAGTAGCGATCTACTGTGAACAACGCTACTGCTAGTTCGTTTGTAGCAGCACATTTACACAGAAAGGCACTACTGCTAAAGGAAGTAAAATGTAAATAAAAATAAATGAAAAAAGGGAAAAAGATAAAGGAATAGCAGTAGCGCATATCCAGAAGGGCGCTATAGCTAACTTAGCAGTAGCGCACTTCCCAGAACGCGCTACTGCTACTTTTGACTTAACTGCGCGGTTCATTCCTCCTCACGACCACTTCCCCCAAATCCAAACTCCTCCGCGCCGCCGTCGCCCGTCGGCCACCGAGCGCCGCACACCCTCGACGACGCCCCCGACCACGGATTCGACCCCGCCCCCGACCTCGACCTTGATGCCGCCCCGACCCCGACCTCGACTCCGCCCTCCGCCGCACGCCCGAGCCCCGACCCTGACCTCGACGCCGCCTACCCCTCCCTCGCCGTAGGCACCCGAGGTGAGGACGCCTGCTCCTCCCCTACCCTACCTCTGCCTAGGGTTCTTCAAATTTTAATTACATCAAATTAGTTAGGGTTCATCTAGGGGTGGAAACGAATTGGATGTTTTCTTGATTCGAAATGGATACGAATAATAGCGACATATTGCTTAATTGTATTAGTCAATAGCTATGTGACATGAAGTATTCAACTTGTGACATACAATAAGTCAATGATAAATAGGTTTATGAATAAACACTATTGTAATGCAATTTCTAAGATTAATCATAAAACGAGTAAAATTTGACAACTTATTTGACTTTTAAGTTGGATAATTGGAATATCCGATCGAATACGAATATTGGATATTTTTAGTAAGAACTAGTTGAATTAATAGAACTAGTTGAACATGTCACATTGTTGTCATTTTTTTAGTTAAATTATTCCCGCATCAACGTCGACGATGTCTATCCCGCATCCTCGTCATCGACTCGGCAGAGGACACCTGCTTGACCAGACGGGCCATGTCCGGGACTGGGCTCCGTCGGGCTGGTACTGGGAGGCGCTACCTACCGGGGGTGTAGCTTGGTGAGGAGCCAGCCCGTTGTTGACCCGAACCTTCTTTGGTGGCGGTGATGTGGGCCAGTGATGGTGCAGAGGCTTGAGGACCCCGCGGAGGTGCTACGTCACCGTGTCAGGGAGGAGGACGTGCACGTCTGTCGCTACTTGTTTGTGTTGGAGCACAGGTTCTCCAATACCTGGCAGGTTCTCTAGGGATCTCACTGGAGCTATGATCCTGTGATGGTTCCTTCTCTTTCGGTGTCCACTGCCCGCGCCGATACCCGTCGTGCATTAGGGTTTTAGTTGTATTAGTGATGTTATATGTATGATACTACTCGGGATGTATTAGTGATAATATTCGATGATGTACGGATGCATGAGATGATTTACTTCTGCTTCTTGAATGCATGCTAATTTGAATACTTATTTATTTTATGATTTGGTTTTGCTTATTGAATGCTGATGTCAATATGAGTCCTATAAGATATTTTGAAATGTATATCTTGTGTTTCTCAAATAGGATATGTGCTTGCCCAAGTGGCCGGTTATGTTTGCAGGTTACACCTCTGAGTGGCCTATGTTTTGCCGGATTGTTGATTCATTTCCGTTTCGGCAAATTTCAAGCGCTCGATATGTCCTATTTTTGCAAAGGTCATGCCTGATTTTTCCATGATTTTTGGCATGACTTGTGCCAGAATATGTAGCAAATATAGAGTGCCCCGGATTTGTGTATCGAATATCCTGGGAGTTGCCTTCAATCAATTTTCATTTAATGTTTCAACTATGAACACAGGAAATGTCTGACGAAAAGGATTTCAGTATTTGCGAATACTGCAAAGACGAGCGCGGCCTGTGCGATAGAGTCTTCCTAGATGATGATAGGCGCTTTAGCGTCATGCCGGACGACAACTTTGAAGTGGATACAGTAAGTCACAATGACAAATCTTTTTTCTTAATTAAGCATGACATCTGCTTCATTTGCTTCAACTTATAATTTATTTATTTTACTATTGTACTAGCGTATCCCCTGCCATGCAAGAGTTTTTGTCTTGGATAAGATTGGTTTCAGTCCTATGAAAACTACTATGGAGGTAAAGAGAGTTTACTTGAAGACCGAGCATGGTTATACATTCCATGCAAAAGTATACAACGCAAACACCTACAACTATTTTGAATTCAAAACTTGGCAAGCACTATGCAAGACTTATGCATTTGAGCCTGATATGGTTATCACCTTTGATATTCATCCAGAAGATGATATTGAAGGTAATATCGACATCTGGGTCGATGTGCACACGCCTCCAGTTATACCTTTATGTGAGTTTCTCAACCATATTTATGTCTTTGATATTGTTTATTCAAAAATAGTTGACAACTAATTTCTATTGACAGCTTATTTCCTTTCAAGCAAACAAGTCCAGCGCTTGGTAGACAGGACCTACTACTGTCCCGGGGCTGAACTAAACTGCGATGAGGTAAGTCATTATGTTTCATGGCTTGAGGATCTTCATACTGTCAAGACAAATTATTTTTCTGGACTTAAAAATCTTAGTACTCAAAACGTGCGACCAATAGTGTTCGTACTGAACTACGGTCACATCTATTTAGGAAAGATGGTAAGATTTTTACTATTTGTCATCAGTGCATCTTTTGCATACATTATTTTTAAGCTAAACTTCATTGCTAAGTATGTTACTATATGATGTTCTTCAACAGGGATGCCCGATGAATGTTGTGCCTCATTGGATCGAGATTAAAGGTTGCATGAGAATTGTTAGCTTACGACCAAGACATCCTACAATGCACTTTAGTGCATTCAGGATTTCTAATAGTGAGGAATGCTTAATAGTGAAAGACTAGAGCAAAATTGTGAACGGTCGCAGAGAAGTACTAGGGGACATCAATCAGAAGCACAACCCACGATTAGGAGACATGTTCATCTGCATGTTCCAACTTGATGAAGCAGGAGGGCTACACATGTTTTATGCTATTTTACCCGAGAGAGAACAACAAGAGTGATTAGCAAGCTAGAAATGAGTTATGATGATCAAATAGCTAGTGTTAGTGGTAATGGCTATGATAATTATTATTAGCTAGTGTTGGTGGTGATTAGATATAGCTACTGCAGCTAGTGTTGGTGGTGATTAGCTAGCTAGAATGAGTTTGAAGATGATAATGTGTGCTACATTATGACTATGATGATTAAATAGCTACTTTTGGTGGTAATGACTATGATGATGATTAAATAGCTTGTGTTGGTGGATTAGATTCAAGTGGAGGCAACATGTGGTGCACATCGAAAGTACTACTAGTCCAAACTAGATCAAGTTTGGATTAGTAGTATACTTTTGACATGCACCAGATGTTGCCTCCACTTGAACCTAATGCAGCTTCATTTGGCACATTGCTATGGACATATTGATATAACAACCTCATAATTGGTATTATACTAAAATTTGTATAACGGCATATAAATACACTAAAAATAAAAAAAATGAAGAAAATAATACTAGTAGCGATGGACAGGAAACACGCTACTACTAGTTAGATTAGCAGTAGCGCCGGGGTAAACACGCGCTGCGGCTATATGTCTTAGCAGTAGCATGTGCCGCATGCGCTACTTCTATGTAATAGTTGTAGCGCCTTACTAGTAGTGCGGTTTCCCGCGCTACTAATAGGCATGAAACCAACACTACTACTAGGCTTTTCCCTAGTAGTGTCATGGCAACCAAGGGAATTTCAACAATCAGCCTTAGTTTGCTACCCTCAACCAGTTCCTTGCAAATCAGCCGAAGTCTTTCAGCAACGGTGTTGAGGCCAGAGACCCCGATGATTGGCTCATGGACATCTGTAAGAATTTTGAATGTAGCAATGTCAGGCCTGAGCACTTTGTCAAGTTTGATTCGTTTCAACCCAAGGACCAAGCTGCTGATTGGTATCAACAATACAAAGATTCCAGAGGAGGTCGTGTGATTACGTGGGATGATTTCGGCCGAGACTTCAAAGCTCACCATATTCCAACAAGTGTTGCTGAGAGCAAGCATGAGGAGTTTTGCAATCTCAAGCAAGGCAGCATGTCCGTGTACCAATACAACATCCAGTTTCAGAAACTTGCTCTCTTCGCAAGGCAGGATGTTCCTGGTGAAAAGAGCATGATCTATCACTTCAGAGGTGGCCTCAAAGAAGTTCTATAGTTAGCTCTCACTACTGTAGGATGCTGCTAACGCGACACTACGATCAGAGACCCTTTGAGAAACTACGTGTGATACAATGATCGCAAACGGTGGTGTAGGAAAACCGTCAGAAATGTAGAAAATGTTTGCGATGACGGATGCATCAAACACGGGTCAGGTTTTAGTTGCGTGTGCGATGAAGGGCATACGGTTCAGTTCAATTAACTGTTTGCGATGAGGAGGAACAAAAGAAATGGGCAGCCAGATGAATGTGGGTGTGATGTACATCATACGGTTCACTCGGATGAACTGTTTGTGATTAGACAACACAAAAGAAACGGACAGCCCGGTCAAGGTGTGTGTGAGGTAGAGCATACGATTCACTCGGATGAACTATTTGTGATTAGGCAACAGAACAGAAACAGTTCAATATAACAAGATGTGTGTGATACGCGGCAAACAAGTCTGTAATCAGAAATGTGTGCGATGACCGATAATATCGTAGAGGATTGCTTCTAATAAGACGTATGTGATATGCTCTGTCTACACAACATCTATTGGCCATTGTGGGACGGGTGGTCATCCGGATACATGGCATACAGTAGATCCATCCGACCTATTTGTGATGGAATAGGCCATGTGTGTTGTGGGCAAACGCTTGCTAGTATTCAACCTTTTGGGATTGATGAATTCATCACCAACGGGATCCCTAGTGTGGTCCGTGTTCATCTGATCATCATCTACTTCTTGTGCTATCTCGATGCTAAGTTTCCATTAATTGATGGCATTTTATGAACACGCCACCATTTCCCGCCAATTCCTCACCTGTTTCCCGCCACCTTGCTATATTGCGCATAGGGGGCGTGCGACGCAGGGAGGCGACAAGCGCAGCCTATAGCACATCCACCTTTTCCAAGCATGCCAACCCACCAAAGCACCGCCTCTGCCATCAACCTCGTCGACAAGGAAAATGAGCAGGTCCCACGGCCCGCCGAGGCTGAGGCGCTCCCCGACAACGCGATGGATGAGGCTGTGATGCGCGTCATCGCCAGGGTTAAGCAGACCTTTAGCGCATAGCACTTGAGCATCGTGGATCAAGATAGGCATGTCAGCGCCGACAGGCTACAGCTCGCCGCACAACATGATCGATGGCGCGCCGCAGAGCAAGCTAGGCGCGTCCGCGCCGATAGGCTGTGGCTCGCCGCACGGCGAGACCGTTGGAGCGCCGCAGAGCGAGAGGCGCGGTGCGCCGCACAGCAAGAGCGGATCCATTGGAGCTTGCCTGCTGTCGACACTGTGTCGCAGCTGGGTACACGTCTTGTCAGTACCGCCATTCCTCTCCAGGAGTGGGTAGAGGCCCTCAGCGCCGTACTTGCACCAGATATCGGCCATGCCGTACTTGCACCGGACGCCCGCCGCGCCGTTAGCATGGGTGCCGCTGTTCACCTTGTCCGCGGCTTGCTGGATGCCAATGCGCTTGTCCATAGGCCCGACCGTCTCCTTGGCCCAAGTGTCCACTTGGGCGCAGTAGAGGAAGATGGCCGTCGCATCCTCGAGTTGGTGATCTCCGATGAAATAGCCAACTTGGAGCTCAAGATCGCGCTCCAGATGTACCGCGAGCGTGTCTACCGGTTGGACGAACGCTTGCACGAGTTCAGGCAGAGCCAAGAGCTACCCTAGGCACGAGTTCAACGTGGATGGCTTTGTATTCACAGCAATCATAGTATTGCTCTGTTTATTGCTCTGTTTCAATGTGTGTACTCTGTTTCCTATTCTTATATGTTCTGTTTCAATGTGTGTATATACACTTTCCATTCTGTATATGTGGATGATAACAGCTAGATTCAGATTAGTATACACAAACAGATAGAAAATGGTATTCATAATATATATATATATATATATATATATATATATTATCACCACATATACGTGATGATACTTAACTACTAGGTACAATGCATAAAATTGAAAACGAACAATACTAAAACTAATAATCCCTCCTGGGGCCGGTATTCCAACAGCTCCCCGGTGCACGACGTCTTCCCAGTGCAGAGGAAGTACTCCGACTCCTCCGCCTCACAGCGCTTGACGTACCGATCTGCCTCTTGGTGGCGGACGTGCGCGGCTGATCTTGCCATGTCGTTGGGCGCCCACCGGAGCTCCTCGTCGGTGGCACGCAGGAGCTTATCGGCCCACCTCCACATAGTGACAAGGCGCCCAGCGCCTATGACCTTCCTCGCGTAGTACCTGTCTCTGTACACCTCCTCAGTACGACGACGTGCCCGCCCCCAGAGCTCCGCTGCCTCCTTTTTCTAGGCGGCATCACGGGCTTCACAGGCCGCCTGGTACCTGGCTTCCTCCTCCGCCATCTCCTTCTTGAACGCCACTTCCCTGGCTTTCTCAGCCGGTGGCAACGACTTCAACAGACAAAGATTGTACTGGCCCCAAAACCAATCCAAAGTTTGGGGGTCCGGCGCAACCTCGTCAGGCGACACGTAGGGGGT